>NW_018250266.1:151242-154062 GCF_001263595.1 Phalaenopsis equestris | reverse complement strand
CTTGGATTGCGACGCTGAATTAATGTATTGAGGTTGAGAAAATACCAAACTTAGGTGTGTTATGTAATGTATATTGTACCCCTTGGAATTTATATATAAATGTGATGTTTTGTGTTGTGAAATTTTATATGTGCTAAGTACATCATTTAGTTATTTAAAATTATGTCTATAATGATTAAACGAATGTCATTTAGGCTTGGAATTGATCGAAATTGCAAAAATTTGAAATTTGGACAAAATCAATAGAGCCCTCGGATAGCACCCTCGATGCCGCTGATGGTGAGATTTTCCCGAGACTTAGGATTTAATTTCCAATTGACCGCGCTGACGGTGCCATCGACCCCGCCGACGTCGAGCTCACAAAAAACACCTTTAACCGCGATTTTGACCAGTCAACTGCCACTATTCATCATCCCCTTCCTCCTAAAAACATAATTTTTAACCTAGGGCTTGAGAGATCTTGGATTAGGAGGCGATTTCAGGGCTGTTTGACACCATATTTGATCATCTCTAGGTAAGAGCTTCACTCCAAGCTAAAAAAATTTGATTTCCACCATGAATTTTTCTCACATTGAGGAGATCCAAAAAATTTGGGAATGTAAAGAAAATTTGGGAAAAATTCATGGATCTTATTGTTGAACTCCTAAAAGTACTATTGAAAGCCACGGTTTACATATTTGAAGTGATTTTTGGAATTTTTCTTTAATTTAACTAGATTAAAATGGCTCCACCATAAAAGAGAAGAGTTGAGTTCGACGAGTTTCGCTTCATCAATGCGATGGCTCAAAAAAAAATTTACTTCCATATTTAAAAATATTTAAAAGAAAGAAGTGCATGCAAGATCGAGTTTTTGAAAGTCCAGGAGGAGAAATTGAATGAGTTATTGCCGAACGGAGGTGGGAAAAAATTTGTTACACCACCAATAAAGCGGATGCAAATGTTTTGAAGGAGTTCTACGCCAATGTACTTTATTCTGATGATGGAATTGTGCAAGTGCATCGATTTCATATGGAATTTACCACCGCCCACATCAACACTTTTATGAAGTCCCAAACTCTTACAGCTCCCAATATGAATCCTTCAGTACGATGGAAGGCCCCCTCAATGATGTGATCAACTTTCTCACTGATGGGAAAGGAACATGGAAGATAAAGCAGCGAGAACGGGTAAACTTTTCTGCTTCCATGTTGAATGCCACCTCTAAGGCGTGGCACTATTTCATTTCCTCTACTCTGTTACCGACCTATCACCATAGTGAGGTAACTAGAGATAGAGCTATTCTGAAGTTCTGTATTCAGAATAGTAGAACTATAAATGTGGGGAGAATAATTCTTAGAAATATATTGACTACGACAAGGAGTGAGACTAGTGGAGGTTTAGGATATCGTGGACTTATTTATACAATTTGCATACTTTCTGGAGTGGAATATGGAGATGAAGAATGGGTTTATCCTATGAAACCCATTAGTAAAGCTAGTTTGAAGACTTATGAATCCCATGAGAAATGGAGAACTGGGAGTAGAAGTTAAGAATCTTCTACTAGTAGAGTGTCCCCTCTACAAGTTATGACCTTCCACCTTCTAGTTCCCCTACCCTCTCTGATTTGATGAATGAGTTAACCTTGCAGCAGAAGAGCATAGAATTGATAAGTGAAAGGATTGGAGGTTTAGAATGCCGACATGGTTATGATAGTGAGTACCTGAAGAGGCATTCAAATTTTAAGGTAGCTTATTGTGAAGCTCAGGCCCGACACTACAGAGGAGAGCCTGATGTTACGTTTCCTGAATGCCCCCGATATACTCAATATCAACCCAATCCACCTGCTGATAAAGGCGATGAAGATATAACTTGGGATTTTGATATAGAATGAAATTGAAGTACTTATGTTTGCATTTTTATTTTATGCAATCTTTTTTGTAATAGAAATGGATGTTTATGTATTTGGACTTTTATTGTTGTGTACTTGGATTCTTGTTATAAAGTTAGTGTGGTAGTTAAATGTGCATGTGTAGTTTAATAGATATTTAGTAGAATTGTGGATTATAATGTGATTTTCATTTCACATTTTAGTTTTAATTGTTTAGTTTTGTGATTGTGTTAGGAAATGTTGTGCTTATTTTAGTTTTATAATTATTTCAAAATTTCATTACCAAGAAATTCCTCTAATGATTTATATGTGTAGAAAGCTCCTAATATTACAGACCAGGTGAAGTAAAAATTTGAGAAGGCCTGTAGAAATTTCAGAATGATAAAAATGCCTAGAATACTGAGTTATGATTTATATTTATAGTTTTTTCTTTCCACCTGTATTATTTCATATTTAAAAATTTAAGTTTGGGGGAGGGAAGAAAAAAATTTACTATTAGATGTCCTCTATTTCAATATTTTCAAAAATTATTTATATGACTTTATGTACTGAATTTAATTCAGGTAACTATATTTTTGTAACTATTTAAATATTATTGTAGATTTAAAGAAATATTTTTGTAATGAAAATTAATTTTGTAACTTAAGATATTTAGTATCGGTGAATAAGATTATAGTTAACTCTTTAAAGTAAAGGAAACTATATTTTGAAGTATTAAGAATCTAGAAATTCATTTGAGAAGAAAAGCTTGCGGCTCAATGATGTAAAAACTATGAAATATTTATAAGGTAAAGAAATGCTTTGAGTTTCAAATTTAGGGAAAGAAAAGTGAAGTTCAAAATCATTAAAGGCTATCCAGATATAGTAATCCTCACTTGAAAAAGGAAAAAAAAAGGATTGAAAACAATCCCTGAAAGAAAAGAAAATTATATAGGATTGAAAGCAATCCAAAT
>NW_018250266.1:145807-149816 GCF_001263595.1 Phalaenopsis equestris | reverse complement strand
CGTGAGAGCTCCGAAGTGAGAGCCGGTATCCTCCCAGCCTAGCCGCAGAATAAGTAACCAAGCATAGGATTAGTCAATTTTCTTTATGCCTGGACCAAAGGGTAAAGAATATGTGTGCTCCTATTTGACACAATATAAATTGAACTAATTCATTTTATCCATTCACTATAATTTCTTGACAAGTAGAACAATGATTTCTTATATATTAAATATCACAATTAAACCCTACTTTATATCATTAGTTATTTATTAGTTATTAAAATTATCTATTTATTTCAATTGCCTATTAGTGACAGATAAGCAAATTTAACGTCGTGATTGTGATCAAGTTATTGCTTTTCTAAGGTCTTTGGCCGTAACTCTAAACTACTCCCTGTGGGATCGATATCTAGGACCGATATCTAGGACTCTGGGACTCTGTTAGAGCCCTATATTACTCGAGCGATACGTATACTTGCATTGACAAATTTGACTTTAACATTATTGAATATTATATTTATACATCTTTATCAAATCATACACATATATAAAGTCGCGGTCAAGTTTTCGGCACCGTTGCTGAGAATTTAAATATTCTAGTAGCGCCATCAAATTCTTGTATTTGTCGATTTATAAAAAGTTTGTCAAGTTCTTAGCGTCGTTGTTGGGGATTTAAATCGTCTAGTAGCGCCATCAAATTTTTGTATTTGTCGATTTATAAAAAGTCGGTCACAGTTCAACCCTTAGTCCCTGATAAGTCTCTGGTGATCCTGCGCCGAATCAAGAAATCCGAATCAAGAAATTGGAAAAGTAGAAATTGGAAAAGTAGGTACAAAATGTCATGAATGCGATTAATAATATCTTTGATTTCTTTGATCATCTAGACCGGAGGATGAAGGAACATTTTGAGTACTTTGGACATTTAAAAGATAGCTTGATACGACTGATGAGGAGGATGAAGTTAATAGAAGAGGATTCCACTGAAGAATTTCCATTCCAACCCTTCTATAACCTCTTCGTTCATGTGCAATCAATGGGTGATCTCAAAGAATAATCGAGTACCGAGTCTGAGGATTAGTAGATTTATATTACTACCTATCTATCTATCTATGTATTTCAATTTGAGCTTTGTATTTGCTTTGCTTTAGAATTACGCTTTTAGATCTCTGTATAGTTGAGACTAAGTATAGGATATTTTGTTTTCAACGTTTTAAGTGTTGTGGCTTGGATTGTGACGCTTAATTAATGTATTGAGGATGAGAAAATACCAAACTTAGGTGTGTTCTGTAACGTACATTGTAACCTATGGAATTTATATATCAATGTGATGTTTTGTGTTGTGAAAGTATATATGTGCTAAGTACATCATTTAGCCACTTAAAATTATGTCTATAATGATTAAAAAAATGTCGTTAAGGCTTGAAATTGATTGAAATTACAAAAATCTGGAATTTGGACAAAATCAATAGAGCCCGCCGATGGCGCCCTCAAAGCCGCCGACGACGGATTTTTCCCGAGACTAAAGTTCAAAATTCCAATAAAGCACGCCGAGGGCGCCATCGACCCCACCGATGGCGAGATCATGAAAAACACCTTTAACCATGATTTTGACCAATCAACCACAACTATTCATCATCCCCTTCCTCCTAAAACTCTATTTTCGACCTAAGGCTTGAGAGATCTTGGATTGGGAGGCAATTTCAAGGCTTTTTGACACGGGATTTGATCATCTCTAGGTAAGAGCTTCACTCCAAGCTAAAAATGTTTAATTTTCACCATGGATTTCTTCCACATTGAGAAGATCCAAAAATTTGAGAATGTGAAGGAAATTTGGGAAGAAATTCAAGGATCTTAATGTTGAACTCTTTGAATTACCATTGGAAGCCATAATTTGTATATTTGAAGTAATTTTTAAAATTTTTTTCTACAATTTGATTAGATTAAAATGGCTCTACGTCAAAAGAGAAGAGTTGAGTTTGACGAGTCTCGCTTCATCAATGCGATGGCTCAAAAAAAAAATACTTCCATATTTAAAGGAAAGAAGTGCATAAAAGATCGTGTTTTTGAAAGGTCAGGAGGAG
The DNA here is from genome assembly GCF_001263595.1 of Phalaenopsis equestris. Lineage (NCBI taxonomy): Eukaryota > Viridiplantae > Streptophyta > Magnoliopsida > Asparagales > Orchidaceae > Phalaenopsis > Phalaenopsis equestris. Next base: position 147,756 of record NW_018250266.1, on the reverse strand, counting down.
AAATCAAACAAGTTATTGCCGAGCTGAGGTGGGAAAACTTTTGTTAAACCACCAATAAAGCTGATGCAAATGTTGTGAAGGAGTTCTACGCCAATGTAATTTATTCTGATGACGAAATTGTTCAAGTGCGTGAATTTCCTGTTGAGTTTACTGCCCCCCGCATCAACACTTTTTATGAAATTCCAGACTCTTATAGCTGCCAATATGAATCCTTTAGTACAATGGAAGGCCCCCTCAATGATGTGATCAACTTTCTCACTGATGGGAAAGGAAGAAGGAAGATAAAGCAGCGAGAACGTGTAAATTTTTCTGCTTCCATGCTGAATGCAACCTCTAAGGCGTGGCACTATTTCATTTCCTCTATTCTGTTACCGACCTATCACCATAGTGAGATAACTAGAGATAGAGCTATTCTGAATTTCTGTATTCAGAATAGTAGAACTATAAATGTGGGGAGAATAATTCTTAAGAATATATTGACTACGGCAAGGAGTGAAACTAGTGGGGGTCTAGGACATCCTGGACTTATTTATGAAATTTGTATACTTTCTGGAGTAGAATTTGGAGATGAAGAATGGGTTTATCCTACGAAACCCATTAGTAAGGCTAATTTAAAGACTTATGAATCTCATGAGAAATGGAGAACTGGTAGTAGAAGTCAAGAACCTTCGACTAGTAGAGATGTCCCCTCTACAAGTTATGACCTTCCACCTTCTAGTTCCCCTACCCCCTCTGATTTGATGAATGAGTTTATCTTACAGCGGAAAAGTATAGACTTGATAAGTGAAAGGATTGGAGGTTTAGAACGTTGACATGACTATGATAATGAATACCTGCAGAGGCATTCAAATTTTGAGGCAGCCTATTATGAAGCTCAGGCCCAACACTACAGAGGCGAGCCTGATGTTACGTTTCCTGAGTGCCCCCAATATACTCAATATCAACCCAATCCACCAGCTGATCAAGGCGATGAAGATATAGCTTGGGATTTTTATATTGAATTGATGTACTTATGTTTTTATTTTTATTTTATGTAATATTTTTATAATATAAATGGATGTTTATGTATTTGGACTTTCATTTTTATTATTATGTGTACTTGGATGATATTTAATTATTTTTATAAAGTTAGTGTTATCATTAATTGTGCATGTGTAGTTTAGTAGATATTGAGTAAATTGTGGATTGTAATGTGATTTTTATTCCGAATTTTAATTTTAATTGTTTAGCATTATGGTTGTGTTAGGAAATGTCGTGCTTATTTAATACTTAAGCTTTATACTTATTTCAAAATTTCATTACCCAAAAATTCCTCTAATAATTTATATGTGTAGAAAGCTCCTAATATTACAGACCAGGTGAAGTAAAAATTTGAGAAGGCCTGCAGAAATTTCAGAATAATGAAAACGCCTTCAATACTGAGGTGTGATTTATATTTATAATTTTTCTTTCCACCTGTATTATTTCATATTTAAATATTTATGTTTGGGGGAGGGAAGAAAAAGATTAACTATTAAATGTCCTCTATTTCAATATTTTCAAAAATTATTTATATGATTTTATGTAGTTAATTTAATCCAGGTAACTATATTTTTGTAACCATTTAAATATTATGGTAGATTTAAAGAAATGTTTTTGTAATGAAAATTAATTTTGTAACTTAAGATATTTATTATAAGAGAATAAGATTATAGTTAACTATTTAAAGTAAAGGAAACTATATTTTAAAGTATTAATAATCTGTAAATTCATTTGAGTAGAAAAGATTGGGGCTCAATGATGTAAGAACTATGAAATATTTATAAGGTAAAGGAATGTTTTGAGTTTCAAATTTAGCGAAAGAAAAGTGAAGTTCAAAATCATTAAAGGCTGTCCAGATATAGTAATCCTCACTTGAAAAAGGAAAAAAGAAAGGATTGAAAACAATCCCTGAAATGAAAAGAAAAAAA
>NW_018250266.1:144937-145651 GCF_001263595.1 Phalaenopsis equestris | reverse complement strand
TGATATTTATTTAAATCAAACTTATAGTATTTCTGAATTAAAACTTTATTGCAGTAGATCATAACTTTTATGTAGTACTAAAATTACTTGAGGACAAGTAATAGTTAAGTTTGGGAGATTTTGACCCAAGGAAAATATATTGAGATTTTCATACCTATTTTATATTATTTTTGATGATATTGTACTTTAAAGAAAAGTATTTTTGATGTTTTGTTGCAGGGACAATGAATTAGGGTCATTGGAGCAGAAGGATGCAAAAAAAGAGCGAATTTGGAGCAAAAAGGACCAAAATGTGAAAATTTGAACTAGGCTGCCGACGGCGCCCTCGACCCCACTGACGGCGACTTTTTCCCAACGCTACAGGACAAAATTCTTCAGAAGTCCGCCGAAAACAGCTGACAGCGCCCTTGAGGGCGCCGACGGCGAGCTCGGCGGTTATGCCTACTCAAGCTTTGGATAAGGCCATATTTTGAAGGGATGCTTAGGCAACTCTTAGGAAAGCTCAACTTTAATAGACTATTTTGGCTGAAATTGGAGAGCCTGGAGAGGGGAGAAAAAGAATCTAGGGAGTAAAGAAAGTGCTAGAGAGAGTTCCTAGAGATTCGAGAGGTTCCAATATTGTGAGGAATTCTTCGAGAGATTGTAAGAGTGGAAGGAAAGTGAGAGATTTCTTCCTCCTTGCTACTTCAAAGACTTCAAAGAGGAATTCTGTGC
>NW_018250266.1:144589-144914 GCF_001263595.1 Phalaenopsis equestris | reverse complement strand
TGTGTGTTGTAAAGAAAGGAAGAGATTCAGTTCTTGGGGAGAAAGTGTTCTTGGGGAGAAATTAGAGATAAGTTATTTATTTATTGTAGTTTGTATGACTTTGATTTTATATATGAATTCCGAGTTTTGTTGTGTTTTCCCTATGTGGTCTGAGCAGTTTTCTCTGTCTTTCTCCCTGTCTTGAGATTTGAGAAATGGTGATTTGAATTGGTGAAGCCATGAAAATGTTTAAGAAATTGTGATGATCTTTTCACTTCGATCTTAATTTACTTTCAATCTGGCCAATTGATTTGTTAAAATATGTTGAGATTTACAACTAAAGTGA
>NW_018250266.1:136840-144398 GCF_001263595.1 Phalaenopsis equestris | reverse complement strand
TGTGAGAGCCGATATCCTCCCAGCCTAGCCACAGATTCAGTAAACAAGCGTAGGATTAGTCAATGTTCTTTATGCCTGGACCAAAGGGTAAAGAATATGTATGCTCCTATTTGGCACAATATAAATTGAACTAATTCACTTTATCCATTCACTATAATTTCTTGACAAGGAGAATGATACTTTCTTATATATTGAATATCACAATTAAACCCTCCTTAGTATCATTAGTTATTTAAAGTTATTAAAATTATCTATTTATTTCAATTGTCTATTTTAAGCAAAATGAACTTCGTTGTTGTGATTAAAGTATTACTTTTCTAAAATCTTAGTTCGTAGTTCTAAAAACCACTCTCTATGGGATCGATATCTAGGACTCCATTAGAGCCTTATATTAATTGAGCAATATGTATACTTGCGTTGATAAGTGAGACTTTACAATTATTGAATATTTATAATGTCCATATTTATCTTATATTTTAAGCATATAAAAAGTCGCCGGTCAATTTTTTCGTGTCGTTGTCGAGGATTTAAATCTTCTAGAAGCGCTGTCAAATTCTTGTATCTGTTGGTTTATAAAAAAATTTGGTCAGCCATAAAAAGAATTTAAGCAAATGGTCGAGCAATTTTGGGAGGCCTTAGCCCAATGTAAGGGTGGCACATTGATTTTGAAGGGTAGACCTTACCCAGAGGAGTTCGATGCCATACCCTACCTTAAGGGTTTTGTGTCTCCGAACTTTAAGATATTTGATGGGACTCGAAATCCCAAGAAACATATAACACATTTTGAGCCAGTTGTGGCAACATTGAAGGAAATGAAGCTTTACTATTCCAAAAGTTTGTCAGCAGCCTATCGAGGATCGCTTTTGATTGGTATACTGAACTACCCAACATATTAGTCAAGACGTTCGTTGAGCTAGAACAATTGTTTGTAAAGAGATTTGCAATAGCGCAACATCATGTGTCTATTGGAGATCTCTTAGTAGAGAAGCAAAAGTCCAACGAGACTTTAGTGGACTACATTTTGAGGTGGAGAAACCTTAGCATGAAATGTGGATGTCAGCTACCGGAACATCATGCGATTGAGATCTTACTCAAGAGCATCCATGGGCCAGTGGCTTTCATGCTCAAGGGACTCACCATTAAATTCTTAAAGAAACTACTTTAAAAAACCAGCAATCTTGAAGAAGAGATCAAACATATGGATTCTCAAAAGAAAGAGGAGAAATCCAGGACGACCAGGGAATTTTAAAAGAAGTCTGGAGCAGTAGCAACGGTCTATAAAGGAAAATAGCCAATGAAGATACATGTAGAAATATCCCATCAGAGTTCTTAGTCGTCATTGTGGCATGCTCAACAATAGACACATCAGTATGATCAGTCTAGCTAGCAACTGCCTCAGGGGGGATTGTATCGAATGGAAAATAGAAAGGGGTGGTCCTTGATGGAACGAAGGAAAATAGTTTATTCTTTCAAAGATGAAGCATTAACCAAAACATTCAGAAGTTTGATGAAGAAGCCTGAGTTTAGATTACCAGATCCAAAGAAACCCAAAAAAGTTGACAAAAAGGATCAACTTAATTACTAGCCGTATCACCGGATTGCTTATACACACTATAAATGTTAAGGAAGGAAATATAACAATCTCGAAAGAATATTTAAAAGTACTTAAAAAAGGTTTTGTAAATATGATTTTAACTGAGCCGGTCTCTCCAATTGACCCATATACTGGAAAAAAGATGGATGAAGTGTGACTTGAAACAAGCTCAAGAAGGTCCTGAATCAGATCCAAACTTCATCAGCAGAAGGTTCCGTTCAGATTCTTCAGCCTACTAAGCCAGAGATGAAGATTCCACCAAGAAACCCACTGCCACAAAAGAAGAAGAAGAAGAAGAACACTACCACGAAGTCTGATGGTACGGGGGTGGGGGGGTAGGATAGAGGCTGCCTCTACTATACTAGTTGTCTCGAATTCAAGAAAGAAAATCCTCAAACTTTTGACCATGTAGGATTATCTTTTTTCTCCTCTGGGGTCTTATGAATATAATGATTATGATTTTGGCTATGTATTAACTACTTCTAAAGATAACGTAATCGATTATGACCAATCTAGCTTTGATCTCATTTCAAAAATTGATCCTCAAATTGTACTTAAGTCCGATGAACCTGTTAGCAAGACCTAAGAAGACATCGACAATACTGATTACATCAGCGTTGGGATTGATGAACCAATCCACGAGCACCACGGTGCATTCTTAGTTCATGAAGTTGGCATTCATGAAGATACCACTTACCATGCGCCTCCAAAGAAAACTATCTTTTCTCATGAAATGATGACAAATAAAAGTGAAAATTCAGAGGAATCAAAAAGAGGAGGCCATTCAGCTCCTCTTCAGTGAGCTTCCACCACTCTTCTGCGACTAGTTGGTGGGAGTTCTTTTAGTTCGCGCACCTGAGGTTGAGGGTGGCGGTGTGGACAAGCAAGAACCAATTTAATTATTGAACGGACTAGGCCGACCATCAACATTGATGATGAGTAAAGTTCTGAAGATGAAATAATAATGACAAAACAGAAGAAACAACAGTACGAGATATCCTCAGAAGATACGGAGAAAATCAGATATCTAACAATGTATGATTTGATAAACCACTATGTGAACACCATGACCCTTATTCTGATTCTCCCTCAAAAGGTCAAGAGTTTAGGGGTCAAGGAGATTCATAGCGCTAGTTTTAAGCCGATCAAATTTTATCATGCTTCTACTTCTACGAAACTTGAAAATCATATAAATTTGAATAAGGATCCTAATGAATTAATGGAATTACCTTTTGGTTACTTTTCGCCTTGTGTACAAAAGTTAATTCAGCAAGTACATTTGCCAAAACAAATGCCAAAAGATAAATATTGCAGCTTCAACCTTTTGAAAGATTGTGGAATGTTAAAAGTCAAACTCTCAACTTGAAAGAGGGTATCAGATTTGGTACAGTCGGACTAGTCGATGATTCAGAATTTTTGCATGATTGTTACTAGTATGATTGTTACTAGTGAATCAGAAGAGGATTACCTCAATGTGGAGGATGACTCTACCGATCAGTTGATAGAAGACACTCCACCAGAATTTGAGGAAGAAATCAAATTAACTGTTGATGAATTGAAGAAAATTAACCTCGGGATGGAAGAGCAGCCCCAACCTACATTTATAAGTTCTCTACTCAATAATGAAGAATCTTTAGAGTTGATTAAATAATTAACAGAATTCAAAGATTTCTTCGCATGGAGTTACGATAAAATTTCAAGACTGTCAGTAGAAGTTGCAGTTCATAAATTTGGGGAGAACAAAAATATGGCCCCAGTAAAATAAGCACCAAGAAGAATGCGCCTCAAAATAGAGCACCAAGTCATTGCTGTCATTGCTGAAGTATGCTGAAGTAAAGAAATTAATAGACGCTAACTTTGTGTGGGAAGAGCAATACCCCACATGGTTAGCTAACATTATGCCAGTTAAGAAGAAAAATGTACAAATCCTTGTATGTGTCAAGTTCAGGGATTTGAACAAATCATATCTAAAGGATGAATTTCCATTGCCAATGCCAGAAATGATGGTGGATATTGCTTCAACACAAAATATTTTCTCCTTAATGGATGGATCGTTAAGGTACAACCAAATCAATATGGCTCGAGAAGATGTGACACCTACAGCCTTCAAAACACCTATCAAGATTTTCCATTACACGGTGATGTTGTTTGTGTTGAAGAACGTCGGGGTAACATACTGACGAGCTATGACGAAGATATTTGACGACCACATTCACAACCAAGTGGAGTTCTACATGGATGATTTTGTCATCAAAAGTAAACAAAAATAAATCATTTGACCGATTTAAGGATCGTGTTCGAATGATTACAGCAGTACGACCTTAAGATGAATCTCTTAAAGTGTGCCTTCAGCGTTACCTCCGGGAAGTTTCTAGGTTTCATTGTCCATCATCGGGGAATCGAGACCCAGATAAGATTAAAGTTATCTTGAAAATGCCTCCACCCAAAACCTTGAAACAACTACGTTCCTTCCCAAGAAAGTTAGCATATCTGAGATGCCTTATTTCTAATCTCTCAAGTAGGTGTCAGCCCTGCTCGGCATTAGTTAATAAGGATGCCAAATTTTTTTGGGAAGAGAAATGTCAGGGCGCTTTTGAGGACGTTAAAAAATATTTAATGACACCTCCTGATTTGGCAGCCTCTATCCCGAGAAAACCTTTAAGACTTTATACCACGACCTTAGATGACTCTCTTGGAGACCTCTTAGCCCAAGTCAATGATGAGGGTAAAGAAAATGCACTCTACTACTTAAGTCGTCATCTAATACTGACGAAGATAAGGTATCTGTTTATTGAGAAGCATTGTCTAGCTTTGATTTTTGCCAACCAGAAGCTCAGACATTACATGATTTCTCATAAGGTAACTCTAATTTCAAAAGTTAATCCATTGCAATATTGGATGACCCGACCAACACTCTCTAGACGTCTAGCAAGATGTTAGATGATTTTGTTGGAATTTGATATAACATTTATTGCCCTTCGTGTTATAAAGGGAAAGATTTTAGCAGATTTTTTTGCTGCACACACACTTTCAGATGGGTTCCCTCTTAATGATGAACTACCAGTTGAACATGTATTACAGTGGAATTCTCTAGTGCGCAACGCTGGGAAATATACTTTGATGGAGCTTTGTCAGTCAGAAAAGACAAAGGATCAGGAACATTTATACCGAGCAAAGCAGGAATTAGTTTGATCTTTATTATGCCAGATAAGGGAATGTTGAGATTCTTCTATCACCTGACAGAACCGTGTGCAAATAATGAAGCATAATATGAAGCGTTAATCACCGGGTTGGAGTTGGCGATCTCAATGGATATAGCAGACATTTCCATTTATGGCAATTCTTGACTCGTCATTCAACAAGTCGTTGGACTATACAATATTTTGAAACGGAGACTAATAGAAAACCAGTGGTATACAATGAAGCTGCTCGAACAGATCTCTAATGTGACTTTATATAGGATTCCTCGGGGAGATAATACCCATGCCGACACTTTAGCGAAACTTGCTAAGGAGCTGACATGTCCACTAAAGGATTTCATTTATATTACACTACAAGGAAGACGATTTTTGTCTTGAATCAACTTTAAAAATTTATACAAGCTCGAAAAAGAAGAAGAAATTATGATTGTAGTTGCTGATATCAATGAAGATTGGCGTGTGCCATCAATAGAATATTTGTATGCTGGAAAGTTGCCAAAAGGCAAGTCTGCAGTGCATCACATCACAAGAAGAGCTACATCATATGCTCTAGTAGGAAATGCCCTCTATAAAAGATCATTCCATTAGATGTGTCTATGATGTCTAAGAAAAGTGAAAGCACAGAATATTATCAAAGAAGTACATGTCGGATTGTGTGGCGCTCACCAGTCAGGGCCAAAGATGAAGATGAAGATCAAAAGACATGGTTATTACTGGCCAGCAATGATATCTGACTGCATTGATACAGCCAGAAGATGTCACAAGTGCCAAGTGAATGGGGTGATTTTACACTAACCTCCGAGTGTGCTACACCCAACAGTTTCTTTGTAGCCATTTGAGTGTTGAGAAATGGACATAATAGGTCTGATAGATCCTCCATCCTCTAAAGCACACATATTTATTCTTGCCGCTATAGATTAATTTTTCAAATGGGCAGAGGCAGTGCCATCACGAGAGGTTACAACACAACATTTTCCTCAATGTTTTTAAAATCCAAATCATCTACCATTTTGGAGTTCCGTGCAAAATAATTTTTGACAATGGGACAGACTTCAAGAGCACAAAAATTAATAATTTCGTGAAGCGGCACAGGATAGACTATCCCATGGCAAATGACCTAGCTTCAATAAGACGCTGGTATAGATTTTGAAGAAAACACTAGACGAAAACAAAAGAGATTGACATAACAAACTGTTAGAAGTCAGAAGTCTTGTGGGCCTATCAGACAACGTTCAAGACTCCCACTCAGTGTACACCTTACATGCTCGTTAAGTGTTCCAAGGTTGTACTACAACTAGAAGTCCAGATGTCGTCTCTCAGAGTCGCTGTCGCCAATCAACTTACAATTAAAGAAAGTGAAAAGCTTAAACTTGAAGAATTGGAAAGACTTGAAAGGAAATGATGAGAATCACAACAACATCTAGAGCTTTATTAGGAAAGGATGATACAAGCTCATGACAAATTGGTCCGCCTAAGGACATTCAAAGTTGGTGATCTCGTACTTGTTCTCAGAAGACCTATTCTTGCACGTTGCAAAGTAGGTGGAAAATTTGAGCCAACTTGGGAGGGACCATTTATCGAAGAAAAGATCTACGCAAGAGGAGCCTACCAACTAAAGGATTTTCGAGGTGAAAAACCCATGTTGCCAATCAACAGACAATACATGAAAGCATACTATGCAACTTGACTTTGCTTGAATTGAAAATTTGAAATTTTGATGGTTCTGGGTTTATTTATTTGGCCAAACATTTGCAACTGGGACAAAATTTTGTAATAAAATTAACCTTAAAAAACTGTAAATTTTTGAAGTTACATACTTTGATTTTCTTCTTTCTACTTTTAAGTTTAATATCTTACAAAATTAAACAAAATATATACATAAATAATTGCTCATCTCACCGGCATAAACTAAAATTTGTCTAAATAAATACTTTGTTTTGTTCTTTTTCCTACTAAATTTCAGCGCACTGATGTTTTTTATGTTTTCTGTAGAAAAAATGTCAGGACAAAAGTTGACTTTTGCTTTTAAGGATGGCTAGAATCTCACACTTAATGAGGAAAGGGCACCACAGGGTGACATCTTGACTTCAACATGGACTTCGGTCAAGTGGATGTAAACTATGAGGGTCCCCTGATGGACGTGGTCAGTCGTCGAGAAAAAGAAGGGCTACCATCACTGTTAAAGATCATCACCAAGGAGAATTCCTCACTGAAGGGGAAGAAAGTGATAGTGCAGGAAGATCCAATGGAGGGGACTAGTCACCTGCCATCTATGATAACTGCACCAACTTGAGTCCTAGTCACTGTTAATGATGAGAGACTGCCAGACGCACCATTATAAAGGACTCAGAACAAAAATGCCAATCGCTGAAAACATAGAGCTTTCCTGTGTGAAGTAAGAAGATGCCAGAAGGAGGCAGAAAACTTGTTTACCCCAATTCCTAAGGGGAAAATATACGATCCATGCATGAGAGAGACTTCCTCCAGCTTGCCTGCCATAGAGCATGAGTCCGAGTTCACTACAGAGTTGATGATACCAGAGGTTTCAGATGATCTTTATGTGGGTTGCCCGATGTACATTATCGAAATTCCCACACGGATACCAGCTACATAGGCATTTGTGGAATGCCCGAACTGCAACGTCCTCCACCTAGAGTGTTACAGTACTCTAAAAGAATATAACAGATTTCAGATCACCGATAACTTAATGGGGGAATCATATATTTTGCTTGATACAGAGAAAGCACAAGCATGGATTCCTGCT
>NW_018250266.1:129814-136822 GCF_001263595.1 Phalaenopsis equestris | reverse complement strand
TCCTGCTGATATTGAAATGAGGGAGAGACCTTGACAACCGCCAATGATCACCATGGCAGAATTTGACAAAATGAGTAAAGTAAAGAAAAGGGAATTTGAATTTTATGAAGAAGTTTAAGGAAGATTTGTCAATATACTGGAAGGCCTAGAGCTGTACACTAGAGTCTTCTCTGAAAGTGACAAAAAAAACATTATCGATTGTAATCTAAGGGACAGGGGTCAAGATGGTCTTCTAATGGAAAAGACCTATTTTGAACCATAAAAACGGATGCATGGAAAAGGCAAAATCACCATGCATTGTGGTTGCTATTATAACTTTACTAAGGACAGATAAGGAAATCCTCCGGGGATTTTAAGACATGATGAGTTGGATCTGTTACCTCCTATTATAAATTGGATGATCAAGAGGATGGTTTGATGGAGCATACTTCCAGCCAATTATATTCCCAATAGTTGTATCATCAATATCTGCGATGAAGGCAATTGTATTCACCCGCATATAGACCATCATGATTTTGTGAGACCTTTTTGCACAGTCTCCTTCATGAGTAAGAGCAATACTCTATTTCAGAAAGAAATAGATATCATTGGCCCCGGTAAGTTCAGAGGATCTAGGGAGATTCTGTTACCAATGGGTTCAACACTGCAAGGTGTCTGTAACTTTCAGAAGGATAGATAGTAGCAAGATGCCATATGGATTCCAACTGGATCCGGAGTTAGAAGAGCTATAACCATACGAGCTATGAGAGGGTTGCACCTCTTAGTACACACAAAAGGAACTCTTGTCCAGGAGCGTGACTTAGTAGGTCAGCTTAATCGGAAGAAAAGCTCACCCCACCGAGGATGGACAGTCAGGTGATACCTTTTTGTACTGCATTTTGGCACAACAGATATGATGACATATGTATCAAATATGCTCAGTTTGTCATATGTCCCCAACATTTTGGCACAGCAGATATGATGACATATACCTTTTTGATGCTTCGACCTATATTCAATCTGTAACACTTGTTTGAAGCAGACTATTGAAATCTCTTTCAAAATTCAGTACATTTGTTCAATTTCCCATTTGTGCGATTGATAAAGAGCCACAAAACCATACATTAGTTTCAAACTACAATGAACAAAGAACAAAACAATAAAAACTTGATAATAATAAAATTTAAATAAAAAAAACTCTCTTTTGAAAATCAACCAACAAAAAATGAATTTTAGAAATATATTTTGATAATTAAATGTGATAAAAACAACAAGAGAAGAAAATAAATATGTTGAGCTGTTTCTCTCGATTTCGAGGTCTCTTACTCTTTGCTCGCACAGAACGATAATTCTGATTTTATATATGTAAGGATTTATGAAGTTAACACCACTACTTGAAAATTTTAATCCCCAACAACGACGCCAAAAACTAGATCCTAAGAAAAGTAAAAGTTCAATTATATTTGTATGGATTCTACGCAAGTATACGTATCATTATCAAGTAATATATTATCAAGTAATATAGAGCTTTTTTATCAAGTAATATAGAGCTTTTTGATTAAGCCTCAAATATTGATCCCACGGAGATTGAGGTTAATCACGATGGATTTCAAGAGAATTTCTAGTCTAGAATAACTTGCCCTAGCTTGGAAGGTCGATAAAAATTTGGTTTTGATTATATCCTAAAATTATTACTACAATAATACTTCTACTCCTAAACTAAAATACTTAGTGAAAATCAGAAAGTGGGGTTTAATATATTAAAAGTACTCTTCCTCATATAATGAAATTAGTGACATGTGTAAAAGTAAAACAAGTTGTGAGAGAGATTGTGAAAAATATGAGCAATTATATTCCTTACCCTCATTAGAGATGCCATAAAGAACATGATTAATATAAAGTTTGAATTTCTTAGAAGACAGAATAGGCAGGGAAGATACTAGCTCTCACTCTAGAGTTTCCTCTTATCCCTCCACCTGGAGGCTAACATCTCGCATAAAAACCTTAAACAATAGACCAAATTAGGGGGCTTTAACCTATCACTCTAAAGTCCTCTAATTATACACCCATTAAATTTTATTTTCTTTTTTATTTGTACTCAACTATATAGATTATATTCTCATCCATACAATCTCATATAATTTTACCACAGTTGATTGAGACAACACCATCACAGATCTTACATGTTCTCACAACTGATTTTAGCATGAAATTTGATAAAGTTTACATGTAACTGAAGAAAAAAGTAAAATAATCACAATATATTCTCACTCTACTCAATTCTATATCCTACACATGCATATTAATTCATTACAAGAGCAAAGAGTAAGGAAAACTACTCACTACACATAAGGAAACAACAACTTTTTATTGAACAAGACTTTGAATCCATACAAATAAAGTACAAAATTCAAATCAAAATATAATGAAAATACTTATCTCTAATGGAAATCAAACTCTCCTTGTATAGAAAAAGCAGTCTCCTTACAATCCTCTCCAGGAACAAAGTGAAAAGAAAATAAGAAATTCTCACATTCTCTCTTTCTCTCTCACCTTGCTGCCCCACTTGGGGCTCGCGCCCAAGCCTTATTTTTCTTCTCCAGGCCTTCTTCTCCTATTATAATTGATTCAAGAGTCCAAGAGTTCTTTTAAAATCATTTACAAGCCTTATTTATAATTTCCAAAGAGATTCTTAAGTGTCTCTTCAAAACTGTCCATATTCATTGAATCTTCCAAATGGTGCCTCAAGTGCCTCTTAAAATCCTCTTCTAACTTCCAAAAATTCTTATTTAAAGTCTATTTTATCATTTCCAATGAATGCCCCAAGATACACACAAAAAAACATTTGAAAAATCGTCCAAATCTGATATATATTATAGAAGATATGTTGAAAACCGTCTCGGGCTCCTAAGCGCCGATTTTGGGGCGCTTATGTGCCCTCCTCTCTGTCTGGTGGCACCTAAGTGCCATTTTGGGTGCTTATGCACTAGGTACAGGCACTTAAGTGTTTGATTTATGTCACCTTGGCTCCGGTGTGCCCCGGTTCGACCTGATTTGCTCTAATTTGCTCCGTTTTGGTCTATTTTTGTTCCTTTTGCTCCAATCACTCCAAATTCTTCAATTTGATGTATGTACAACCAAAAACACAAAAAAATACCTTTAAAGTAAAATATCATCATTAAATAAAGTATGAAAAATAGTACATTTTTAGATGTATCACATGATTGTCCTTGTCTGCACTAATTCTTTTCACATCCCCGCAAAATTTCACATTTTGTACAAAATCTCTCAAAATTTCTCAATTTTTCCTCACCAATACTTATTTTCACATGACACATATCTATGAGTTCAGCACCAAAAATTTTCTACACTACTTTCATATTTCTCTTGTGGGCGTCCTATTCTCAATCCTCGAGATTGGTATAAGGCCCCCTTGAATGGAACACAACATTCTATTCTCAATCCTCAAGATTGGTATAAGACCTTTTTAAGTGGAACACGACTTCCTATTCTCATTCCTCGAGATTGATGTAAGGCCCCCTTGAATGGAACACAAAGTACTATTCTCAATCCTTGAGATTGGTATAAGCTTCCCTTGAATGGAACACGACATCTTATGCTTAATCCTAGAGATTGGTGTAAGACCCCCTTAAATGGAAGATGTCTTCCTATTCTCAATCATCGAGATCGGTACCAACAATTCCAACTCTCTTTTCAGGATTGATACCCAAATTTTAATTTTCATCTCGGGGTCAACTCCTAAATACTGATTCCCCTCCTCTAAGAGCACCTAAAACTTGATAATTTGAAACGCACTCTCCAATCCCTAGTGAGAGTTCCTACTCCTTGATTTTGATCGAATATTCACCTACTATATCCCTAACAGAAACAACTAGCACTCAATTTTACACTCCTTTCTTTGACTCTTGACTTAGGAGTCTATGTTGGTTTTATTGATCTCGTCGGTTAATGCCAACACTCGCGCTGTACCTGCCCAGCACACCACACCTATTGAGGGTGCATTTTTTAACCCCACTTTTGATTGAGGTTTAGTTTTCCCTCTTTAGTAGCCTAGGGTCTAGCCATAGGATTTTCCTGATGACTACTCCTAGAAAACTAGAAAATGGACCCACACCCTTAGAAACTCTAAACTCTTTCTTGCTCGACTTGAAGTCCCACATATTGGTCATAACCACTAGCACTTAGTAGGTGGGGTCAGTATGAGGGATCTCAAGGAGAGTCCCAATAGGACTACTTGACCTTGGAGCTGACCCTGGGTGTTGATCTAGAGCTAGTTCACTCACTTGCACACACTATCACCTATATCGACTTGCAAACCCAAAATTGTTGACTTTGGTCCCTTATCTTTTGGGAGACTCATGTAAATGGTCCCCTAGACCCACAGACCCTAGGCAAGGGTTTAGCTAAGACCAGTACATATGGAACCCAAATGGGGATTTCATTGGTCCATAGCTCATATATGGTGGTTGGCACACCAATTCAACCAAAATATCCAACTTGGCCTTTTGCCCCTAAATCCACCCAAATTACCTAAACAGACCCAAACCCTAAATTTGGCTAAAATTCTCAATTTCACCCAAAATACCCAAATTTGTTCAAAAATTAGTTCAAACCATTTAAAAATACCCAAATTTCCCAAAACCACCAAAAATTGCCAAAATATGCAAAATACCCCCAAATTTGCCAAAATTACAAATATACCCTCAAATTTGCCAAATACCCTCAAATTTGCCAAAAATACAAAAATACCCTTGGTGGTCCAAACTTTCCCAAAACATCCAAAATCACTTCAAATGTCTCCAACACAAATTTTGACCCTTCAATTGAAACCAATTTGACCATTTTGACAAAACCACCAAATTGCCTTTAAAGGCCCAATTTCCATAAATTCACCTCAAATGTCAATCATGTTGGCCCCAATCCTCCCCAATTTTAATTCTAACTCAAATTCATCTTTCATATGATCAATCGAAACCAAATTCAAGCCTAATTGATCTATGTTTTGAGCTCAATTTTGATCCAAATTAAACTCCCAATTTTGACCACATGACTTAATCTCGCCTAATTGAACCATATGATCCACTCAATTGCCCCAATTTGAATCCTAAATTCTTACTAACGATCCAACACACCAATTTAGAGCTTTAATTGGCCTTACAAGCCTAAATTTTACTCAATTTTAACCCAAGTCCAAAATCTCCAAATTTGCCCTAACTTGGCTAAGTGTCCAAATTCCACCAAATTGAATGCCCTAAACCCAAAATTGGCAGCCAATTGATGTTGAAAACTCTTCATGATATTCCTATAGACCTTTTTCAACCATAAATTTGGGCATAGCCCAACCATAGCCCAACCTAAACCTAAGTCTATCCCAACACCCCCAAATTAACCAATGCCCAATATCCTCCAAATTGAACGTCTAAAGCAATTCAAAATCACTCAAAACCTTTTCCAAATATCTTATGACAATCATCTACACAATATTGATGTTAGCACTATTTTGGTTTAAGGAGTTGCTTGTAAGAAGCTGCTGGTCACCGGAATAGAAATCCTGTCGCCCGCTTCGGAAAGACATTTTAATTTACATATAGATTTAAGTTTGATTTAAGTTTAGAAAAATGTGAAATAAAACTGACCCCATATTTTTCATAATTTAAATGAAGAGCATTGTACCTCAAACCTTGCATCTACTCTGAAGGATAAACACAAGACTTGACGATGAGGCTTGATCAAATAAACTAAGAAATGTATGACGTCCGTTTGGTCTGCGAAACCATTTTCTTTGCCGATAATTTCCCATATTAAATATGAAGAATTAAATAGGGTTTACATTAAGCTGGGTTCAGAAAAGCTTCCTATAAGGGCAAGCTCCTCAAGTTAATTACATCTTAAATGATCAAAGCCACTTATGAAAACTCTTGATAAACTCTTGATAAAAATCACTTCAAAGATTTCAAAAGGATAGGACTTTTCAATGAGATCGGACGAAGAGGTGTGAAAGGGGATTGGTTCAAATTTGGAACATTTTGTTTTGGTGTGAAAGTGGAACATTTCAAATTTGGAACATTTTGTTTTGGAATCCAAAGGAAGAAGAACTAGGGGATGTCATGGATCCAGAGGAGAACCTCGGTGACTTCTCGGTCTATCTTATGATTTGGCTTTAGTTTTGAGGATAAATTTATTTGAGTGTCTCATCCTGCCGATTTTATTTATTAGGGCTTGCATTCATGTGAAATGATCAAAGAAATAGCCTGGAAGATGTGAGGATTTAGGTCGTAATGAACAACGACATCAGAATCCTAAAACGAGTTAGGGCTTATATTGTATAACAGCGTTGTACAAAGGCCTAAATATGAGGTGAGGATTTATGTTTCATAAGCAGACTACCTCAAGATCTTATGGCTTAGTTGTTTAATTTTAAGGAAGGGAATTGGTTTAGCTGGGGAAGACAGGTTTTGCTGTGGGAATTTTTGCTAAATTTAGGGTCCCAAGGGTATCTAGGTAAATTTGGGGAGTTTAAAAGCAAAAGGCTAAGTTTGGCATTTTTGAAGAGTTGGGGTGCCAACCATTATAAATAAGCCATGGACCAATGGAAACCCCATTTTGGGTCCTCTATGTACTGGTCTTAGCTGGTCTTAGCTAAACCCTAGCCTCTAAACCCTAGCCTAGAGCCAGTGGGCTTAGGGGACCATCTACATGAGTATCCCAAAAGTATTAAGGGACCAAAGTCAATAACTTTTGGTTTGTGCTTGTGAGTGGTTGTGAGTGTTTGTGAGTGAGGTTCTTGTAGGTGAGTGCCTTAGCTATAAACCAACACACAGGGCTAACCCTAAGGTCCAACAATCCTACAGGAACTCTTCTTGAGCTCCCCCATAGTGCCCCACCTACTAAGTGCTAAAGGTTAGGACCAATATGTAAAACTTCAAGTTGAGTAAAGAGGAGTTTAAAATTTCTAATGGTGAGGGTTCCTTTTCTAGTTTTCTAGGAATAGTCAAGTCCTATGGCTAG
>NW_018250266.1:107890-129777 GCF_001263595.1 Phalaenopsis equestris | reverse complement strand
ACCTCAACCAAAAACGAACACTAGACCTCAACCAAAAACGAGGTCAACAAATGGACCCCAAATAGGTGGGGTGTGCTGGGCAAGCACACCGCGAGCGACGAGATCAACAAAAAAGATCAACAAAAATAATACAAACTCCTAAGTCAAGAGACATAGAAGGGGTGTGGGATTATGTGTGTTATTTGCTTCTGCTGGGGAATATAGCAGTTGAATATTTGATCAAATTCAAGCAGTAGGGACTCTTGCTGGGCATTGAAGAGTGGATTTTGAGTTATGAGATTTTAGGAATTTATAGAAGATGAGAATCAGTGTGTAAGTGTTGACCCCAGGGTAGGATTTGAAATTCAAATATTAATTTAAGAAGAGGGTCAAAATTTAAGGACCGATCATGAAAAGAGAGGAATCAGAAGTTAGGGACTAAACCCAGGATAAGGATTGAAAGTTGAAGATCAAGCACAAGAGAGAGTGTCGGAAGGTAGGAACCAACTTTAAAAGGGCGAATCATAAATTAAGGACTGATTTAGAAATGAGAATTTAAAGGTAGTGATCAATCTCAAAAGAGAGTGTCATAAGGTAAGAGAGAAGCTCAAAAAGGAGTGAACCAGAAGTTAAGGACTGATTCAAAAAATGAGAATTGAAAGGTAGGAATCAGTCTCAAAAGAGAGCATCAGAAGGTAAGGACCGACCTCAAAAGGCTGAATCAGGAATTAGGGACTGATTCAAAAATGAGAATTGAAAGGTAGTGATCAATCTCAAAAGAGAGTGTCGAAAGGTAAGGACCGACCTCATAATGGGTGAATCGAAAATTAGGGACTGATTCGAAAATTAGAATTGAAAGGTAGTGATCAATCTTAAAAGAGAGCGTCGGAAGGTAAGGACCGACCTCAAAAGGGTGAATCAGAAATTAGGGATTGATTTGAAAATGAGAATTGAATGGTAGTGATCAATCTCAAAAGAGAGCATTGGAAGGTAAGGACCGACCTCAGAAGGGTGAATCAGAAATTAGGGACTGATTCAAAAATGAGAATTGAAAGGTAGTGATCAATCTCAAAAGAGAGAATCGGAAGGTAAGGACCGACCTCAAAAGTGTGAATCAGAAATTAGGGAATGATTCAAAAAAGAGAATTTGAAGGTAGTGATCAATCTCAAAAGAGAGCGTCGAAAGGAAAGGACCGACCTCAAAAGTGTGAATCGGAAATTAGGGACTAATTCAAAAATGAAAATTGAAAGGTAAGGATCAATCTCAAAAGAGAGCGTCAAAAGGTAAGGACCAACCTCAAAAGGGTGAATCAGAAATTAGGGAATGATTTAAAAATGATAATTGAAAGGTAGTGGTAAATCTTAAAAGAGAGCGTCAGAAGGTAAGGACCGACCTCAAAAGGGTGCATCAGAAATTAGGGACTGATTCAAAGATGAGAATTGAAAGGTAGTGATCAATCTAAAAATAGAGCTTTGGGAGGTAAGGACCAACCTCAAAAGGGTGAATTAGAAAGGGTGAATTGGTGAATTAGAAATTAGGGACTGATTCAAAATTGAGAATTGAAAGGTAGTGATCATTCTCAAAAGAGAGCATCGAAAGGTAAGGACCAACCTCAAAAGTGTGAATAAAAAATTAGAGACTGATTCGAAAATGAGAATTAAAAGGTGAGGATCAATCACAAAAGAGAGCGTCAGAAGGTACGGACCGACCTCAAAAGGATGAATAAAAAATTAGGGACTGATTCAAAAATGAAAATTGAAAGGTAGTGATGAATCTCAAAAGAGAGCGTCAGAAGGTAAGGACCGACCTCAAAAGTGTGAATCAGAAAACAAGGGCTGATTTCAAAATGAGAATTGGTGGTGTTAAATCCAAAGATGTGTGTCATGTGAAAAGGTTGACATTGTTGAAGAAAGGTTGACATTGTTGAAGAAAAAGGTTGACATTGTTGAAGAAGATTTGTGAAAATTTGTGAGTTTTTGTGCAGAATGTGAAATTTCGCGGGGATGTGAAGAGAATTTGTGCAGACAAAGATAGTTGTGCTGCGAGACAAAGACACTTGTGCTGCACAAGCAAAGAGTAAGAGACCTCGAAATTGAGAGAATCAACTTAACAGATTTATTTTTTTTTCTTGTTGTTTTTATCACATTTAATTATTAATATATTTTTTCAATTCAAAATTTGATTTTAATTGGTTGATTTTTTTTTCAAAAGAGAGTTGTTTTGTTGTTTATTTATTGGTTATTTTTATTTAAATTTTTTTATCGTTAAATTTTTTTTTGTATTTTTGTTCTTTGTTCGTTGTAATTTTGAACCAAAGTGGGTTTGTGGCTTTCATCCATTGCACAAAAGGCAATCGACAAAAAGACACATTTCTGAACGAAACTTCAATAATCTATTCCAACAAAATGTTACAGATCAAGTGTAGGTCGACGTCTCAAAAAGTACAATGTGTGAAACACATCAAAGTACATCCAAAACATCTCATGCCAAGTACACATTATAGGCTGAGCATACACATTATAGGCTGAGCATCTCTGGTACATATCACATTGTTGTATTGTAGTAAAGTAGAAAGGAATCCTCTGACTGTCTGTTCCTGCTGTGACGAGCTCTTGATCGAGCTAACCTTCTAAGCCACACTTTAGGACAAGAGTTCCCTTCGCATGTGCTCATAGGTGCAAGCCTCTCATAGCTCCTAAGGTAGTAGTTCCTCCAGTTCTGGATCTGGCTGAAATTCGTGCGGCATTTTGTTATTGTCCATCCATCGGAAGGTTATGGACACCTTGCGGTGTCGCACTCCTGGAATGCAATGCTTGGCAACATCTGCACCATTTCCCTTAAGAACAAGTACTGAGCCAACTGGTAGGGGAATCTCCACAGAGCCTTTGAACTCACTAAGGCCAACAATGTCAATTTCTTTCCCAAATAAGATGTTACTTTTACTCATGAATGAGGCCATACAAAAAGGCCTCACGAAGACATGGTGATTGATGTGTGGAGGTATGCAATCACCCTCATCGTAGATTTTGATAATACAACTATTTAGAAGGCAAATGTAGGTAGCAGGCAGAATACTCCATTTGACCATTCTTTTGATCATCCTCTTTATCATTAGTGGTAGTGGATCTACTTGATCGTGTCTAAGGATCCCAAACAGATTCCCTTATCTATCATTTGTGAAGTTGTAGCAGCAGCCACACTGGATAGTAATCCTTTCTTTTCCTCATATCCATTTCCTACACTCAGAATAGGTCCTTTCCATAAGTAAACGTGCTCTACCTCTGTTCATTAGGTAAAAAATGCAGTTAAGAATACTTTATTCATCAGCCTCTGAGAAGACTCTGGTATGCAGTTCTAATCCCTCCAGTATGTTGATGAATTTCCCCTGTACTTTTTCATAGAATTCGAAGTCTCTTTTACTTATTTTGCTCGTTTTATAATATTCCACCGTACCGGGAGTCAACAGTTGTCGCGGGTATTCCCTCATTTGAATATCCATGGGAACCCAAGCTGGTGCTATCTCTTGCTTTAACAGAATGTATGATTCTGCATCTGACAGGATGTTTGGCTCTGTACTCCTTGGAACATATGGCTCCACATCTATTGGGACCTATGGCTCTGACTCTATCAGGTAATCAGTAGTCTGAGATTCATCATCGGTAGATGCATATTCCTATAATTTGTTGTAGTGTTGTAGATGTAGGACATTGCAGTCTGGGCACTCCACGAATGCCCCTGCAGCTGACGCTCATACAGGTATTTCGACATTACAGGTAAGGCAACCCATACACAGAACATCTGAAACTGGTAGTATCTTTGGCTTTGTAAAAAACTTGGACTCCTCATCCATAGCGGCTGGCTGGAGGAGGTCTCTTTCATGTCTGGATCAAAAATGTGTCCCTTAGGAATAAGATTGAGCAAGTTGTCTGCCTAGATCAAAGTATCTTTTTGATGTTCTTTCTTTTCAGTGACACACTTTCTTTGGTGAAGATCAGCCTCTAGCCCTATAGTGCTGCCCTTCGTAATCCATGCCGATTTAGCATATTCCTATAATTAGTAGTGAGGGTAGCCCTTCCTTTTCCCGTTGACTAACGAAATTCATTAAAGGCCCTTCGTAATCCATGCCGATTTAGTTAAATTCCATGTTGAAATCTATAGTGCTGCCCTGCAGCGCCATTTCTTCATTTAGTCTGAGATTTTAGCCATCTTTAAAGGTGAAGATCAGCCTCTAGCCTGACATTTCTCTGCAGACGACAGGACAAAGGTCAGTGGGCTGAAACTTAGCATGAACAAGAACAAAATAAAGTATTTATTAAAGAAAATTTTAGTTTATGAAGAGATCATTTATTTATGTGCGAATTTTGTGTAATTTATTAGCAAATTAATTTTAAAAAGAGAAAATTGAAGTGTGTAATTTCAAAAATTTTCATTATTTGGAGGTTAATTTCATTACAAGAAATTTGGACCCAGTCACAGACATTTGGCCACATAGATAACCCCAAAACAATCAAAGATTCAAAATTTCAAATCAAGCAAAGGCAAGCAGTATCAAGTTGCGTAGTATGTCTTCAAGTAACATCCGTTGATTGATAGCACGAGTCTTTCACCCCAGAAGTCGACTAACTGGTAGGCTCTTTCTACGTAGACCTTTTCAATGACAAATGGTCCTTCCTAAGTTGACTCAAATTTTTCACCTATCTTGCGGCGTGCAAGAACAGGCCCTTTGAGTACGAGGACAAGGTCTCCAACTTTAAATATCAACTTTGAATGTCCTTGGGCAGACCAATTTTTCATGAGCTTGTACCATCATTGTCTGGTATAGTTCCAAATGTTGTTGTGCTTCAAGTCATTTTCCTTCCAAACTCTCTAGTTCCTCGAGCCTGAGCTTTACACTTTCTTCTGTTGTAAGTTGGTTGGCAACAATGACTCTGAGAGATGGCGTCTAAATTTCTAGTGGTAGTACGACCTCGGACCCCTACACGAGCATGTAGGGTGTACACTGAGTGGGAGTCTTAAACGTTGTCTGGGAGGCCCACAATGCTTTTAATAATTTGTTGTGCCAATCTCTTTTATTTTTCATCCAGTATTTTCTTTAAAATTTCTATCAATATTTTGAAGGCTTCAGCCAATCCGTTTGCTCTGGGATAGTAAATTGTAGAGTATCTCCATTCTATCCCGTGTCTTTTGATGAAATTATTGATCTTAGTGCTTTTAAAAGCTGTCCCATTGTCAAAAATTATTCTTCATGGTACTCTGAAAGGGTAGACGACTTGGTTTTTGAAGAACTGAAGGACGTACTGTGTCGTAACCTCTCGTAGTGGCACCACCTCTGCCCATTTGGAGAAATAGTCTATAGCGGCAAGTATAAACCTGTGTCCTTTGGATGATAGAGGGTCTATCAGACCTATTATGTCCATGCACCAGTACTCGAATGGCATTGAAGCAACGGTAGAGTGTAGCACATTCAGAGGTTGGTGCAAGATCGCAAGATCACCCCATGCACTTAACTTAGCACTGGTGACATTTTCTGGTTGTATCCATGCAGTCGGACATCATTGCTAACCAATATTATATAAGTCTCTTGATCTTATTTTTCATTTTTGGTCCTGACTGGTGAGCGCCACACAATCCGACATGTACTTCCTTAACAATATCTTGGGCTTCAGCATTTCCTAGGCATCGTAGCCACATCTGGTCGAATGATCTTCTATAGAGGACATCACCAACCAAGGCGTATGACATAGCCCTTTTTGTAATGTGATGTGCCTCAAACTTGTCTTCCGGTAACTTTCCAATTTTACAAATATTCTATCAATAGCTTGTGCCAATCTTTGTTGATATCGGCAACTACATTTATCGCTTCATCTTTTTTGAGCTTGTGTAGATTGTCAAGGTTGATTCGAGATAGAATTTGTCTTCCTTGTACTGAGATTTCAATTGAATCCTCTTGGAGACACGCCATTTCTTTAGCAATTTTTTGTAGAGCGTCGGTATGGACATTATCTCCCTTCGGAATATTATAGAAAGTCACGTAGGGGATTTTCTCCAGTAGCCTCATCGCGTATCAGTGATATTCTGCTAGTCTTGGTTTCGCTGCTAGTCTTGGTTTCAAAATTTTGTATTGTCCAACGACTTGTTGGATGACTAGTTGAAAGTCACCGTAGATGGCAATGTTTGTTATATCCATTGAGATTGCCAACTCTAATCTGGTGATTAAAGCTTCATATTCTGTTTCACTGTTGGTGCACGGCTCTGTCAGGTGGTATGAGAATCTTAACATACCCTTATCTGGCATGATAAAGATTAAACGGATCCCTACTTTACCTGGTATGACTGTGCTTGATCCTTGGTCTTTCCAGGCTGATGAAGCAACATCAAAGTACATTTCCCAGCATTACGAGTTGGAGAATTCCATTTATAGTTTTTGCTCATCTGATAGTTTGTCGATGTGGGTGTGTAGCGAGAAAGTCTGCTAGAATTTGTCCCTTGATAGCAAGTAGGGGAACAAAAGTTATATCAAATTTCAATAAGATCATCGACCATCTTGCTAGACGTCCAGAAAGTGTTGGTCGGGTCATCAAATATTGCAATGGGTTAACTTTTGAAATTAGGGTAATCTTATGAGAAAGCACATAATGTCTAAGCTTTTGGGCGGTGAAAATTAATGTCAGACAATGCTTCTCAATTGGTGGATAGCTTACTTCCGTCGGTATTAGACGATGACTCAAGTAGTAGAGTGTGTTTTCCTTACCCTCGTCATTGATTTGGGCTAAGAGGGCTTCGAGAGAGTCTTTTAAGGCTGCGATATAGAGTATCAAAGGTTTCCCTGGGATAGGGGCTGCCAAAATAGGAGGTGTCATTAAATATTGTTTAACGTCCTCAAAAGCCCGCTGGCATTTCTCTTCCCAAATGAATTTAGCATCCTTTTTAATTAATGCTGAGAAAGGCTGTTACCTACCTGAGAGATTAGAAATAAAGCATCTCAGATATGCCAAGTTCCTCTGGAAGTAACGTAGTTGTTTTAAGGTTTTAGGAGGAGGTATTTCCAAGATAGCTTTAATCTTATCTAGGTTGATCTTGATTCCCCTAATACGGACAATGAATCCTAGAAATTTCTCGGAGGTAACGCCAAAGGCGCACTTTAAGGGATTCATTTTAAGGTCATATCATTGTAACCGCTTGAAAATGATCCTCAAATCACACAAATGGTCTAATTTTTGTTTGCTTTTGATGATTAAATCATCCACCTACTTGATTGTGAATGAGGTCGTCAAAAATTTTCATCATTGCACGTTGATATGTTGCTCTGGCATTCTTTAACCCAAACGACATCACTGTAGCAGAAAATTTCGATCGGCGTCCGGAAAGCTGTAAGTGTTGCATCCTTGGGAGCTTTCTTGATTGGGTTGTATCCCCATGATACGCCCATGAAAGAGAAGATTTCATGAGTAGAAGCGATATCCACCATCATTTCTGGTATTGGTAGTGGAAACTCATCTTTTGAACATGCCCTGTTTAAATCCCTAAAGTCTATACAAACACAGATTTGTCCATTTTTCTTCTTAAGAGGTACACTATTAGCCAACCACGTGTGGTATTGCTCTTCTTTTGCAAAGTTAGCATCTATTAATTTCTTGACCTAGGTAATGACTTGCTGCTCTATTTCGAGGTGCATTCTTCTGGGAGCTTATTTTACTAGGGTTATATTCTTCTCCACCCCGAGTTTATGAACTGCAACTTTTGCAGACAGTCCTGACATTTCATCATAACTCCATGCGAAGCAATCTTTGAATTTAATTAACAATTTGATCAACCGTAGAGATTCTTCGTCATTGAGTAGAGAACTTATAAATGTAGGTCGGGTTTGTTCTTTAGTCCCGAGGTTAATTTCTTTCAACTCATCAACAGTTGACTTGATTTCCTCCTCAAATTTTGGCGGAGCATCTTCTATTAGCTGATCAGTAGAGTCCTCCTCTATATTGAGACAATCCTCTTCTGATTCACTAGCAACAACCATACGAAATTCTAAATCATCAACTAGTCCGACTGTACCAAATTCGAGACCCTCTTTTGAATTTGGAGTTTGACTTTTAAAACTCCATAACTTTTCCAAAAGTTGTAATTTATCTTTTGACAATTGTTTTGGCAAATGTCCTTGTTGAATTAACTTTTGTACGTAAGGCGAAAAGTAGCCAAATGGCAATTCCATTAATTCATTAGAATCCACATGAAAAATTACATGTTTTTCAAGATTGGTAGAGGAAGAAGCACAGTAGCATTTAATGGGCTTTGAACCAACACTACGGACTTCTTTGACCTCTAAACTCTCGACCTTTTGAGAGAGGATCGGAGCAAGGGTCATCGTATTCACATAGTGGTTTATCCGATCATACATCATCTCATATTTGCTTTTCTCCGCATCTTCTAAGTATATCTCGTATTAAGGTTTCCTCTATTTTGTCATCATTATTTCATCTTCAGAACTATCTTCATCATCGATGTTGATGGTTGGCCTAGTTCGTCCAACGATTAAGTTTGTTCTTGCTCGTCTACGTCCTCGGCCTCGACCTCGAGTGCGCAAACTAAAAGAACCTCCACCAACTAGTTGTAAGAGAGTAGTTGAAGCTCGCTGAAGTGTAGTTGAATGGCTCTGCCATTGTACTTCTTTTGGATCTTTACTTTTGTTTGTTGAAATTTTGCGAGAGAAGACAATTTTCTTTGGAGGCGTGTAGTAGGCAGCATCTTCATGAATGCCAACTTCATGAATTGAAAACGGTTGTAGATCTCCTTTGATGCAATTTTTCTTGTCATTCTTTATATTACTTTATGCATTGGTGTAAAGAAGACAAAACCATGTTGTGTTCATGAATCCATGATCGACCCAGTAAAGCATTGAAAGAGGTAGAGGTATCAAAAGAGGTATCAGCGTCGATGATATGAAACTTAGTGGTTGTTGCTAGTTCTCCAACCTTCATAAAAAATGTAATACATCCAAGGGCTCTTTCTACCTTTTGGTTGAATCCTCTTAGCATCATTTTCTCAGCCGTAAGCTCTTGAGCTTCAATGTCCAAATAGGCCAATGTCCGTAGACTCATCAGATTGAGGGATGCTCCAAGATCTACTAAAACTCTGGACAACACAAATCTGACGATGTTAACAGATATGTAGAGTGGTCAGTTGGGGTCGGTGGTACCAAGCAGCAAATCTTCATCTGTGAAGGTCACCCCAAACTGTTCTTTCAATGAGCAAACTTCATCTGAGGATGTGCGTGCTGGCCAACTAGGCCAACTAAGCTAAGCAAATCTCTGGGTCGAGCAAAGCTGTAACCAGAGACTCTCTCATCTCCTTTGATAGGATTAGAGCATCATAGATGCTTAATCAGGCCAAAAACTTCCTAAGATGAGCTAGCATGTTGTAATACATTTTGTATGGTCCTCCAATTTTCTCTTTGTTATGTGTACTTCCACTGGTGGAGGTGGAGGTAGTTCTTCTCCTGTTACTATTTGTTTTCCTTTATCTATCGAAGCTTTTCTTGGGGGTAATACTTTCCCGCTTCTTAAGTTCACTTCTCTAATTTTATCTTCTTGTGGTATCACTGTTCATTCTTCAGATTTTTCTTCTTTGTCGAAAAGATCTAAGTTGATGGCAAGTGGTGCACCCTAGCGCTCGAGGATTGGTTCCTCACTCCCGGTGCTGTCATAGCTGGTATCGTTAATGTCTTCTTTGGTCTTGTTAGCGAGTTCGTCGGACTCAAGTATGATTTGAGGATCATTTTAGGGATCAAGATTGAAGTTATATTGGACATAATTGATTATTTCATCACTAGAAAACGTTAAAATGTAACCAAAATCACAATCAATATATTCATAAGACCCCGGAGGGACAAAAAGATAATCGTACAAAGTCAGGAGTTTGAGGATATTCTTCCCCAAATCTGAGACAACCAATCTAGCAGAGGCAACCCCTATCCAACCCTCCGTGCTATCAATCTTCGTGATGGCATTCTTCTTTCTCTTTGTTTTTGACAATGACAACTCTTGTGGTGAAATATTCGTCCCGGGCTTGACAGACTGAAGACTCTGAACGAAAGTTTGTTTTGACGCATTCTGGATTTGGTTCAAAATTTTCTTGGATGATTTGCTCCAAACTTCATTCCATTCATCGAAGAGCGCTTTGATGTAACCTAGATTTGATTCAGGACCCTCTTGAGTTCGTCTTAAGTCGTACTCCATCCCTCTTTTCTGGTATATGGATCAATCAGAAAAATCGGCTCGGCCGTAATCATTTTTATGGAACCTTTTTCAGGTTCTTTTAAATATTCTTTGGGAATCGTTATATTTCCTTCTTTGAGATTTTTCTCAAGCCAATCCTTAAAGATGAAGCATTCTTCTATAGTGTGCCCGAGCAACCGGTGGTACGGGCAATAATTTGATTCATCCTTTTTATCGACCTCTTCTGGTTTCTTTGGCTCTGATAATCTGAAGTCAGGCTTTTTCATCAGATTTCTAAACATCTTGGATATGTCTTTATATTTGAAAGAATACACTTTTTCCTATCATTCTGCCAAAGATATTCTCTTATTCTAAGATGACCCTCCTTCAGGCGGTCGTTGGTTGGACTGGCTATTTCGTTTCTGAGCCTGCTATGATGAAAGCTGACAAGGACTTTTTGTACATATCTTCATTAGCTGTTTTCTTTTGTCAACGGTCGCTACTGCTCCTGAAATCTTTTCAAATACTCTAGTTGCTATGGACTTCTCGTGTGAATCCATATGTTTGATTTTTTCTTGAAGACTGCTAGCTTTATTGAGTAGCTTCTCAAAGGATTTGATGGTGAGTCCCTTGAGCATGAAAGCTACTGACCCGTGAATGCTTTTGAGTAAGATCTCAATCGCGTGATGTTCCTGTAGCTGAGGTTCACATTTCATGCTAAGGTTTCTCCACCTCAAAATGTAGTCCACAAAAGTCTCGTTGGGCTTATGCTTTTCTATCATGAGGTCTCCTATAAAGACATGGTGTTGCACTCCGACAAATCTTTTCACAAATAATTATTCCAGTTCAACAAAGGTTTTCACTGATCCGTTGGGTAAATCGGCATAGCAATCAAATGTGGCCCCTGACAAGCTGCTAACGAATTGTTGGAAAAGTAAAGCTTCACTATTCCTTGTGTTTCCACAGCTGGCTCAAAAGTGTGTTATATGTTGTTTGACATTTCCAGTCCCATTGAATATTTTAAAGTTTGGGGCCACGAAACCCTTGCGGAAGGGTACGACATCAAATTCTTTCGGTCGGGTAAGGTCTACCCATTAAAACAAATGCACCACCCTTAGATTTGGTTATGGCCTCCCGAACTTGTTTGACCATTTGCTTAAATTCTCTCTCTGGCATGGCTCTCGATGGAGAATCCATCTTTTGTTGCACATCTCTGTTTGCCGAGGCAACTTCTCTTCTTTCGTCTATAATGTGTATTATCTTGGGTTGGTTGACATCTGAAGATGCTAGTTGCGGTTCTTGTGATTTCCCTTGAATGGTGGCCAAAGCGGTCATGGCTACAATCATCTCTTCTATCCTTTTCTCTAGTTGACTGACTTGCTCATCTCTTAGGAGAATATTCCTACGCAGCTCATCTACAGTGTTCTCTTTGACGAGAGGTTGAGCCTTACGCGTAGATGTAGCGGCTCTGGTTTCAATAACATGAAAATCCATGAAATCCCCTTCGAGGTAATCATTATAGTCAAAGTCTTCATCATCATCAAAGGAGACTCCATGTTCCCGAGCCAACTCAGAAATCTCGACTCTGAGCTTTTCATCTTTTTCTTCGATCATTGATTCTTTGATTGTTTAAGATCTGGAGGACCCCGCTGAACCTCCTCTTGTTTTTCCATTTCACTGGCAATCACTACGATGATGTCAGATATTTCAGACCCTGACTTCATTCCATGATCTTGCCCTGCGGGATTACTGGACTGTATTGATAAAACAACCTTGGGTATCCATTCCTTTTTCTTGTTGATGATGTCTCAGGACGAAGTGTCCAAGCAACGACATCGGTATGTCGAGGAAGGGTATGCTCCCCATGGTGCAGACTAGCTACAGTATTAGGTAATCTCTTTGTCTTTTCCTTTGGAATTTTAGGGATGTCTTTATAGTGGGTGATTGGTAGAATTCTTGGACTCAGTCTTGACTTAATCGGTCGACAACTTGTGGTTTTGGCTACAACAGACTTGGTGGTGACTAAGGTGGTATCAACTCTGCTCCCCAAGCAAAACCAGACAGGAATACGAGTAGGCAAAGCCTTAGTTAACTTCTGAGATTGTTTGGCAAATCTGACATCCTTTAAAATTTCTTTCTGCATGCAAGGGGATCTTGCATGTCTCGCTCGTTTAAATAGTTTACTCACTGAACAAACTTCTTTGGCGGCTAGCCTCTGAAAAACTGAACTGACTCGGGTGATAGGAGTATGTTTCTTTCTCTCCACACCCTATCCATGAAGTGACGGTAATGCAGTGGTAATCTTCTGGATACTTTCGTACCCGTTAGTATCCATCAAAGGATGGAATCTACTTCCCCGCAGAAGTGGATATACTTCCAGTCATTCTAACTGGTCCTAGTGAGGCTCTTCATCAGTAGGTACTTCCTTAGAAACTTGAGCTTTTGTGGCCCTCCAAACTCTCCTACTATGATTTCTCCTTTGGGTTTGAGTTAGTGTTGTAGTCTTTCAACCCAACTCGATTTTGAATACTGATGGCGGGACAACTAATCCCTCAGTCTGATCTTCAATGATCATTACCTTTCCCCCTTAGCAGCAGTGGGGATAGAAAGCTTGGTATTCTTGGCTTTCTTGTAAGAAGGGAAGTCCTGAAGATAGTTCAGGTTGAATTCAGCAGACGATTCCTGAACTTCTGGAGCGATGACTGTCATTATGATAAACGAGGCCTTCACCTTGAGGTCTTCAAATTTGGCTCTGAACTTGATGTTGGAAACAACGTTGCGGGCTTCATGGCTTGTCGACAAATTGCAGGAAAAAATCACCATTGGGTAGGCCATTGCAATAAATTTAAAAT
The DNA here is from genome assembly GCF_001263595.1 of Phalaenopsis equestris. NCBI lineage: Eukaryota > Viridiplantae > Streptophyta > Magnoliopsida > Asparagales > Orchidaceae > Phalaenopsis > Phalaenopsis equestris. The sequence continues at coordinate 116,734 of NW_018250266.1, read as the reverse complement.
AGAAAGTTTTGGGGTTAGTTATTTGGCCAAAACCTTGTAATCTTTAGTGCAAGCACTGAAAATTTATGGAGGATGGTCTGTAGACCAGGTAAATTTTAGTTTGTGGGGTTTTTATTTATTTTTAAATTTTTAATAAAAAGGTAATTTGAAAGTATAAAAATTCAACTAATATAAGAAAATTTTAAAGTGCACGCAGCACAACATAATTTGATTTAATTTGCAAAACAGAAAATTAGATTTGGAAGGGAGATGTATAGTATTTAGGACCCAGTGCGGGACCCATTTAGTAGCACACAATTCCCAGGTGGAACTAGTCCACCAACACACCTATTGGGGTCCAACCCCACATGAAGATTTAAAGAGTCCTTAATGGCCTCCTGAACCCCTCTGTTCAAAGTTGATTAAACATGCAGTCCTGAAGTACAAAGAGTTGGCCGTACTTTCCCAAGACAGAAATGGGTAAAGTATGTCAATGAAAGAAAGGTAATTTGATCCAAGAGAGACATTGACACATTATCGATCTATGAAAATAGAACTTTCTTGATTTAAATGGAAAGAGAAACTTGTCCCCAGCGGTGTCGCCAGACGCTTTCGACACTATTTTGGTTTGAGGAGTTGCCCATAAGAAGCTGTCGGTCACCGGAATAGAAATCCCATCGCCCACTTCAGAAGGACATTTTAATTTACATATAGATTTAAGTTTAGAAAAATAGGAAATCAAACTGCCCCCATATTTTTCGTAATTTAAATGAAAGAGTGTTGTACCTCAAACGTTGTATCTATCCTAAAGGATAAACATAAGACTTGAGGATGAGGCTCAATCAAATAAACTAAGAAATGTATGACTTTTGTTAGGTCTGTGAAACATTTTTATTTGCCAAAAATTTCCCCTATTTAATATAAAGAATTAAATAGGGTTTATATTAAGTTGGGTTCGAAAAAGCTTCTTATAAGGGCAAGCCCCTATAGTTAATTACATCTTAAATTACCAAAGCCACCTAAGAAAACTCTCGATAAAAATTACAAAATATTATCTTCAAGGATTTCAAAAGGATAGGACTTTTCAACGAGATCGTACGAAAAGGTGTGAAAGGGGATTGGTTCAAATTTGGAACATTTTGTTTTGGAATCCAAAGGAGGAAGAAATAGGGAATGTCATTGATCTAGAGGAGAACCTCGGTGACTACCCGGTCTATCCTATGGTTTGGCTTCAATTTTGAGGATAAATTTATTTGAGTGTTTCATCCTACCAATTTTATTTATTAGGGCTTGCATTCGTGTGAAATGATCAGACAAATAGCCTGGAAGATGTGAGGATTTAGGTCATGACGAATGACGACCTCAGAATCCTAAGTCGAGTTAGGGCTTATATTGTATAACGGAGTTGTACAAAGGCCTAAAGATGAGGTGAGGATTTATGTTGCATAAGCATACTACGTCAAAATTATATGGCTTGATTTTTTTTTTTTAAGGAAGGGAGTTGGTTTAGCTGGGGAAGACAGGATTTGCTGTTGAAAATGATAGTGCTGCCCACCAAGCTAGCTCCAAGCTCCTCACCGCGACGAGTTTGAGTTATCTAGTGTGTCAAGTTATAATATTTATGATGTCAAATATGGTTGACCTATGGTTGAAGTTCTTTAAATTTTATAGGGCATGTTAAAGTTGATTAGAGCGACACCGATTGGGATCCTACGATTCCATCATTCAACACCACTATTTTCTATTAGATTCACTTAGTCCAAATGAATGTACTAAACTTAATTTAATGAGTTCCATACTTTCATTTAGACCGTGGGAAGCCTCATTAGGAATCGTAGGTTACCTCCTCCGAGAGATTTTTGATCATCTGATAGAGATGTCTTAATTTTGTTGTAGTTGTTGTTTTGTGTGATGTTTGTGATTAAATTTTGAGTTGTTTTATATTTTGAATGTTTTGGAGGTGATTTTTATCTTGATTGATTTTAGTTTTGGTTTTAGTTTTAGTTTTGTGGCTATCCTAACAGTTTTAGTTTTCATGCAGGATGACATCGTTGTTTAGTATGCACGTTTGTGTTTTGTTCATACATGCAGGTAAGTAAGCACAATGTGGAAAGCTTAAGAAAAGACAATGCTATAAAATATAAAAGTGTATCTAGCGAGTCTTCTCATTCCACCACCGGAAACTCATAATGCATGTCAGGACATTTTATATGAAGCAGGAAAGCAAATTTTTGGCAACCTACCTAACCCTAGGTCATATCTTGGTCGGTCCCTATGGGTTTGATTAATGATGATTTTTGTTAAGCAAAACATATTAAGTTTAGTAGACCTTTGAGGTATCCAACAGGTCTAAAGAAGAAAGCAGGTCCATTCTTCCCTCTCACCGTCTAGTGAAAAGTCTTGAGCTCATTTAAACTTATTATGTTGCTTAATAACCCATCCTATAAAAATATTTTTAATGCTCAAACATTGATGTGCTAATTATCCCTAAGAGTGGGGTAATTTTATCATTTGTAATTTTAATTTGTAAATTATATGGGTGAAGACCCTTAAAAGGGGCAAGCTAATGTTATCAAGGCAATCAAGCAACGTTTTAATTTGGTCTTGTAGTGTTTTAAAGATGTTCAATTTTAATTATGTTCACTTTTCTAATCCTTATTTATATTGATTTAATTTAGCCTAGTAGTTAGGTCACTACTAAGCCCTTAAGTTTTTGGTGGATGTCTTAGTATATATTTTGGAAGTGAATGAATTTTTAAGTGATGATGATTCATTTTTTATAGTCATTTGAACATCAAATAGAGGTATTTTATTAGTGGTTTAGTAACACCCAAAACTATTCCCTTAAGTCTAGGATCATTTATTTGACTAGACTTCCAAATTTTAATAATTTAAGGAATTTATAAATTTATCCTTTATTTAACCAAAGTGAGATTAGTTTCTACCAATTAATCCCTTTGTGTTTCAATCATCCAAACATGTTAATTAGGATCCATGGTTACTCATTTCCCTTTCTGGAATTAAGCATAAATGTTAATTTAGGCTAAATTTCCAAAATTATCATTTGCCCTTAAGGCTCTATTACTTCATAATTTATTAAATTTAATCCAGTTAACTTTAGAACTTTCATCCCATCTCACTCATGGGTCAATTAAGACATCAGAGGAGAAAATGTAATTTTTCAAAATTTAATTTAATTTACATATTTATTTTATTGCAAAAATGGAATTTTTCAAAGAAAATTCTATAACTTAACCAAGAAAAAGCCTAATCCCTTGAAATTTTTACTAATTGTAGACTTAGCCTAGAAAAGCATTGGAACCAAATTTCATGATTTATTGAATTATATTTGAATTTTAACAATTATTTTAAATTCTATGGTGTTTATTAATTATAAAATATTGTAATAGTGGAAAATTAAGTTTTATATTTTTATTAAAATATCAAGGGATAGAGAGAAATAAATTTCACATTTTTTCTAATTTTTCTTTGAATTATTGGAATTATTTTAGTGAAAATTTATTTTTTAGCCTTTAAAAATTATTTTATGCTTAAAAATTCAATATCTTCACTTAGAAAATTAGGAAAAGTATTCCAATTATTCCTAAGTTCTTAGAAAACAATTTAGAACATTTCCATGAATTTAATTATTTTTGTGATTTTTACCATTTTTTAATTATTTAAATATTAAAAATAGGCTTGAAAATGAAATTTTTATTTTAATTTCAATTTTTTTTTAGAAAATTCTTCTGATCATAGAGAACTCCAAAAACTAATTTTTATAATTTTTTGAGTTATATTTTAATTATTAAAAATCTTTTTAGTACCAAAAATGTCATTTAACTTAAAAATTCAATTTGAGTTATTAAATGAACTCTAAATATTTTGATATTTTATGGGGAGTTCTGTGAACTTTGAATCTTAGTGGAGATTTAAAATCAAGTCATTTAGATGTTTGTATTACCCAAAATTAATTTAAAATTAATTTTCTTTGTGTTTTTGTGTTTTAGGGTTAGTGAAAATTAGGTGCATTCTTAATGACTTAACCCATGAAATATTTTTCAAAGGGTTCCCTGGTCATAGCAAATATTCCAAAATTTGCTTGGAGTTTTCTAAGCAACATGCTAATTAATATTATTAATTTATACAAATAATAGACATAAACTTGGAAAATATGGATCTCTGTCTAGAGATCTCCTCTAACTTTGGAAAATTTAGGGAATGTTCCCTAAGACAGAGGTAACAACATCCTAAAATTTCAAGTCATTGTGAAATGTCTGCATGGAGAATCAAATGACCCAAAATAGTATTTAATTAATTAAAATATAAAACATGCATTAAATGGACTTCAAATTATTTCCACATTATTTTCCTCTGTTCACTGAGCAAGGGGGTATTTTTATTTTATTTTTTTGATTTTTACACCAAGAAATGAATTTTTAAAGTCACGGAGCATTTTTTGGATTATTTAAATCTCTATTTATCTATTTAAATACGCAGTATTGACTAGATCCTAGGCGGCTCCAAAAACATGTGTGGCGCGCTCTGGTTGGACGCCGCCATCCATGTAGCCACTAACTTAACCCATACTTTCTGAATCGAAGCACTGTATGGCTTCATCTCGTCCATTGATGAGATAAACGTGCGATCGAAAAACTCCCTGTCATCATCCCCAAATAGGTTAACCCAAGAACCGTCCACACTAAAACCTTAAGATCTCCTTTTAGACTCAACCAAATCTCATGGGGTTTGATCCTATGGACCGTCTAAGTGAGACGAACACATCCATATGGTAATCATGCAATTAAATTAAGCCTAATCGAATGGAGCATCAAAATAGGCTTGGGAGGAGGAGAAGTTTAATAACTTTGCTCTGAGAAGGGAAGCTTCAATAAGAGGTGCTTGGCACATTTGTGAAGGTCCAAGGAGGCTAGGGATTAATCCTCCTGCTGTGGTGAGAGGTCTAGGTATGAATTCGACCAAGCTTGATTTTAGATGTTTATGTAGATTTATGCTAGGGTCTCTATGGAAGAAGGATTTTATGGGCCTTCTCCTTCTTTCAGTGTGGTGAAGGTGTAAGTGAATTTAATTTGAGTTTGATGGACTGTGGAGGTGTGGTGAGCTCTGTCCTAGTTTTTGGTATAATTTTGAGGTCAAAATTGAGCTTCCACAGTAGGAATGAGTGAGGGAAAGTGGTTATCTTGAGCTGAGGAGGTGTCAAAGAGTCTCTGGGAGCAATTTGGAGGGGTTTCTCTGAGAAATTTTCAGCACTCCGTCAATGACCATGGAGGTGAGATTTTTATAAAAGTGGCTTAAGGATTGCTACCATGGTTAATGAGGAGGTGAAGTGTTATGCTTAGGAGAGAGGATCTAACATTTAATTTAGATGAGGTGGCCTTTAGGTTTGAAAAGGGTTTGATTCCATGGGTGTGGCCCACAATTTTGGTGTTTTCTGGCCACTTAGCCAGCCGACCAGGCCAGGGGAGGTGGCCAGAGAGCTCAGGGACCTTAGAGGAATCTATCACAGCAGTTAAATGGGTTTGGGCTTTGTTTTGACAAAAAGATCTTAAGCTTAACCAAATATGGAATGAAATCCCTTAATTTAGGGGAACTTTGGTCCATAGCTTAGCTTACATTGTTCTATGGAGTTTAGACTAGTCAATAGGGTCCAACTAATGGTTGTGGAGTTATTAATTTGGTGGCTTTGGGGTGTTTTTGCTAACTTTAGTGCATGGGTCCAATGTGGGTTCAAATGAACAAAACTTGGGTGTTGGTTAGGCTATCCATGACCTTGAGCCCAATTGATTGATCAACATTCTGTAGATGATTTTAATGAAGATTTTTTGTGAAGGATTGAAATGATTTTGATTTCAATTGGAGGGTTAATTTGGAGGATTTTTTAAATTTTGTCAATTTGGGCATGTTGGCCTAGACTTGGGTCTAGATTGGGATAGGCTTCGAATTTGGCATAATTGAAGGGTCCAAGTGATCAAGGGATATGTTATAAAGATTTTTAATGAAGTAATGGAATGGAAATTTTTGGGCTAAGGCAATCAATTTGGTGGAATTTTGAGACATGGCCAATTTGGGGACTTTTGGATTTGGGTTGAAATTAAAAGAAATTGAGGCTTCACCAAGGCCAATTTAAGATCAATTTTGATGTTTAGGAATGTTATGAAGATTTTAGGGTCCAAATTGAGACCAATGGAGTAAGCCATGGGGTTCAATTTGGTGGAACCAAGTCATGGGGACAAAATTGGGGGTTTTGATTTAGATCAAAATTGGGCTCAAATCATGGGACAATTGAGCTTGGATTTGGTTTAGATTGGTCATATGAAAGATGAATTTGAGTTTAGGATTGAAATTGTGGGAAATTGGGACCAATTTGATGGACATTTGACATGAATTTTGGGAGATTGGGCCTTTTAAAGACAATTTTAGGGGTTTTGGTCAAAATGGTCAAAATGGCCAAATTAGGTCATGTGGTAGTTAAGAAAAGTGAAATTGGGAATATTTGGAGTATTTTGGAAATTTTTAGGGTTTTTTGGAATTTTGGGCTAAGGGGGGCATTTTGGTAATTTGGCAATTTTTGGTGATTTTGAGTAATTTGGGTGTTTTCAAAAGGTTTTAAATGATTTTTGAACAAATTTTGGTATTTTCGGTAAATTTGAGAATTTTGGCCAAATTTAGGGTCCTAAGGGTATCTAGGTAATTTGGGGGAGTTTAGGGGTAAAAAGCTAAGTTGGGCATTTTGGTAAAGTTGGGGTGCCAGTGGGGTACCAATCATCACCAATAAGCCATGGACCATTGGAAATCCCATTTTGGGTCCTCTACATAGTGGTTTTAGCTAAACCCCTAGCCTAGGGCCAGTGGGTTTAAGGGATCATCTACATGAGTATCCCAACAGTATCAAGGGACCAAAGTCAAGAAATTTTGGTTTGTGCTTGTGAGTAGTTGTGAGTGAGGTAATCATAGGTGAGTGCCTTAGCTCTAAACCAACAACCAGGACCAACCCTAATGTCCAACAGTCCTATAAAAACTCTTCTTGAGCTCCCCCATAGTGACTCCACCTACTAAGTGCTAGAGGTTAGGACTAATATGTTAGGACCTTGAGCTCCCCCATAGTGACTCCACCTACTAAGTGCTAGAGGTTAGGACTAATATGTAGAACTTCAAGTTGAGTAAAGAGGAGTTTAGTCAACAGGATGGTGAGGGTTCCTTTTCTAGTTTTTTAGGAATAGTCAACAGGAAGTCCTATGGCTAGACCTTATGCTACTAAAGAGGAACACTATACCTCAACCAAAAATGAGGTCAACAATTGACCAATCAATATAGCTCAATGTCATCGCTAGCCTAACCCAAACCCAACTTCTTGCCATATTGACCCAAATTGAACAACTTCCCAAAAATTGACTTAGCCATGCTAAAGTCACCGAATTAAGGTCTCCACAGCCACTGAGCACACCACATGGACCAAGTTAAATCCACTTAAACCACCTATATGAGCTACAGACCAAGGATCCCCTAATTTAAGAGATCTTATCCAATTTTTAGGTCTTAACCAAGAAATATCCTCCATCATCCGTTGCCATTGAGGGTTAACAATAATTAAACCTCTCACTGGCTCATCTAACCGCCTGACCACACCCATGCCCTGGCTGCCCGACCTAGTGGCCGGAAAACTCCAAAATCGAGGGCCACCACCCTTAAATTAAACCTAATTTCAATCTTAGAGGCTAGCTCATCCCTTGGTGGCCCAAAATTTCCCAAAACATCCAAAATCACTTCAAATGTCTCCAAAACCAATTTGGACCCCTCAATTGAACCCAATTTGACCATTTTGACCAAAATCCCCAAATTGCCTTTAAAGGCCCAATATCCCCAAATTCACCTCAAATGTTCATCAATTTGTCCCCAATCCTCCCCAATTTCAATTTTAAACTCAAATTCATCTTTCATATGATCAATCCAAACCAAGGTCAGAGGGCATCTCTATGCTTCTAGCCCTAATTTTCAAGCTAGGGTGACCATTTTGGCTAATTTTAATTATATAATTCAAAATGTCATTTAAAAAATTATGGGAGTAGTTTTAGTTGGTTTCTTGTGGTCAGAGAAATCTAGAAAAAATATTATGATGCCTTGAATTATCTTGTAAATTTCTATTTTTAATTAATTGTAAATATATTGTGTTAATTTATGTAATCCATATACTTATCAAAAATTGACAAAATTAATCCCACATTGTTCATAAAAGTCATATTTTTCCAGTGTAAAAATTTGAAAAATATTTGATTAGTTTTGAGTATTAAAGTTGATTTTCTAATAAACCTTGTATTTTTTTACAAAAAATAATTATATTAAATTTAATACACCTGGTAAACTATGAAAAGTGGTTTTCTGAGTTCCTTGTGACCAGAGGCACTTGGGAAAATAAAAATTATTTTTTAGAAAATACTTAATTTTTTAGCTTTATTTTGAATTTAAAAATAATTAAAAAATTGCAAAAATATCAAAATATTTCAAAATATGCCTAATTGTTTTCTGATCACTTCAGACTCAATAAAACATTTGCCCTAATTTTTCTAAGCTAAAAATAAATTTTAAAAGCTTAAAAATGAATTTTACTAATTTTTCCATCTAAATAATTATAATAAATAAATTAAAAATCATAAAAATATAAACTTTGATTCACTTAGTTTTCCAAACTCACATAAGTCTAATAAAAATAGAAAAATAATATTGGTAATTAAAATATTATTTTCTATTTAATTAAAGCATTGAAAATTGTTAATAATTAAATAATAATAATAAAAATTTAATTCTAAAAATTATGAAATTTTGCCAAGTATTTCTCTAATGTAGGGA
>NW_018250266.1:84439-107730 GCF_001263595.1 Phalaenopsis equestris | reverse complement strand
TATTGTAATTGCCTCATGGATATGACACTCTAAATGCTCAAAGTCATTTGTGTTGTGTTTAAGGAGTTATGAAGTGAAGTACTGTAAGGGCAAAATAGTCCTTTTAGATTTTGGTGCCTTAATCAAAATTTATGATTAACCAAGGGGAAATAGGAAATTTTGATCTTAATGAACATGTTTGAATGATTGAAATACAATGAGTTTACAAGGTAGAAGCTGACTCACCACCTTTGTACAACATCAACAAAATCATGATTCTCCTAATCTTTATGACTTGGATATCAAATAAGATGATAATTTACTCTTCTTAAGTCCAAAGTTGAGAATGATGTGATCATTCAATAAGAATACACATCACTTAAATAAAAATTTTGATAATCACCATTTCACCTATTATGATTGTTAAAGGCGTAGTAGTGACATAGGCTCGAAGTCTACACTTAATTGAAAGGATTTAAAAGATAAATTTAAAAGATAACATGATTGAACATGATTGGTGATTAACATCTTGAAACACTACAAGCCTGACTTTAATTGTGGACACCACAAACTTAAATGACTTAAAATTGCCTTAGGAGCACCCACTCACATAACCTTCAAGCGAAAAATCAATTGACTAACTAGGTATCCTATCCTCGGGAGAATTAAATTGTTAAGTTTCACTAAGCAACGGGGAAGTCACACTTTAACCTTGGATGATTAATGGAACAATATGATAAGTCTAAAATGAATTCAAAATATTTCAAGAGATCCCTAAAATGGTCCAGGGTTATGCCTCTAGCATTTTGAAATCTATTAGACATTCTGAAGAGCAAATCGGACTTGCCATATTTTTGTTCTAAAATCATCAACTAGGATCTTCTGAGATTCAATAAAATCATAACTTGGGGTTTGGTAGCTAAAACTTCATCTAATCTTGCAATTTTAATTCCTTGCAAAACTATGTACATGTCTTGCAAGTACTAACCTTTCAGGTGGTGGAACGAGAAGAATCGACAGGTACTCTTTTAAATTAGAGCATTTACCTTTCTATACTTCTTTTCTTGAGCTTGCATGTTAAAAAACAATGTCGCTCTGATGAAACCCAAATTGCTAGGATGGCCACAAAACCAAAACCAAAAGTCCAAGATAAAATTCACCCCCACAACATTCAAAATATAAGACAACCCAAAATTTAATCACAAACATCACAAAATAACAATTACAACTAAATTACGATGTCTCTATCAAATGATCGGGAATCCCTCGGAGGAGATAACCAATAGTTGCTAACGAGACTTCCCATGGTCTAAATGAAAGTATGGAACTCATTGAGTTGAGTTTAGTAAATTTATTTGGACTAAGTGAATCCGAAAGAAAATAGTGGTGTCAGAATAAGGGGACAGTAGGTTTCTAATCGGAGTCGCCCTAATCAACTCTAATATGCCCCATAATATTTAAATAACCATGACCCTTAGGGACTTCTAATTTACATCATAACATCACACATTAAAAAATCTAAACTTATCGTGACGAGGAGCTTAAAGCTAGCATTGTGGGCAGCACGACCATCTTCAACAGTAGAACATGTCTACATCAGCTTTCTTTAGATTTAAATAACCAAGCCATAGAACTTTGAGGTAGTTTGCTTATGCAACATAAACACTCAACCTTTTCTCTAGGCTTTTGTATAGCTCTGATGTACACTTTAAGCCCTAACTTGTCTTAGGATTCCGAGGTTGTCATTCGTCACGACCCGAGGTTGTCATTCGTCTTAGGATTCCGAGGTTGTCATTCGTCACGACCTAAATCCTCACTTCTTCTAGGCTATTTGCATGATCGTTTCACATGAGTGTAAGCCCTAATTAATAAAATTAACATGATGAAACATTTAATTATTTCTCTCCAAAAAAATCCAAACTATAGGGTAGCTTGGGACAAAAACTTAAAAGCATTTACATCGTTGCGGTGACTGACAGATTCCAACAGGCAACTCCTTAACTAAAATTGTGCTGACAGGAGCAGAACCCGTCAAAAGTGGCCAAAAACAATCTTTTTAAATGTTTTAAATCAATATGCTCCAGCTCTCTAGAATGTGGTGCATCATGCGCCAATCTGGCGCATCTTGCGCCAATTCCAAAAAGTTTGCATTTTCGATTTCAATCAAACAAATTCTCAATTCTTGTATAAAATTAGGTAAATAAAGATATTTTTAAAAATTCTCTCAAACACAAGAACTCTAGAAAACATAAATATAAGTATATGTAAAACATTTTGAACAAAAACTTAAAAGCAAAATAAACAATGATAAGTATTGGTTGCCTCCCACAAAGCGCTTGGTTTAATGTAGTCAGCCCGACGTTCCCATTCTTTATTTTGGGTGACCCAACATTATAGTTTCTTTTAAAACTAGTCTTTGACCATCAAAATACTGTTTCAATCTTTGCCCACTTACTTTAAATATCCTTCTAGTCTTAGGATCTTCAATATTAACAGCTCCATAGGGATAGAATTTTACAACCTTGAATGGCCCTTTCCACTTAAGCTTCAGTTTTCCATGAAATAATTTCAATCTTGTATTGTATAATAAAACTTCCTATCCAGGTTCAAATTCCTTTTTTATTATCTTTTGATTATGCCATTCTTTCATTCTTTCCTTATAAATCATAGCATTATTGTAAGATTCATTTCAAATTTCTTTATGCTCATTCAATTGCAATAATCTTTTCTCAAAAACTTCTATCAAATTAAAATTGAATTCATTTATAGCCTCATAAGCTTTATATTCCAGTTTTACTAGCAAGTGACAAGTCTTCCCAAAAATTAATCTATAAGGGGACATACCAATAGGTATCTGATCCTGAGAAAGTAAAGTTGTGTAAAATTTATATAAGTATAGGCAATTCATAATGAGATTCTACGCAAGTATACATATCATTATCAAGTAATAATAGACTTTCTATTTAAGCCCCAAATATTGATCCCACGGGGAAGGTTTAAATTTGAGATGATAAATTAACTAGGAAATTCACAGAAAATAAAACGAAATCACTGTCACTAATTTCGAATTTTAACATATTATCACAACTAAATTACTTAACTATTAACAAAACAGAAATGTAAAGTTTAAACAGTAACTACTAATCTACTAAACTATGTTTATGTAATGAAGAATTCTTATGTGAAAAAGCATATTTCCCACTACAATGAGGTTTTGATGAAATGAGATGAGATAAATGTTTATAATATGTATTGTGCCAAATAGGAGCAATTTTAATTCTCTACCCTGATACAGTCTTATAGAAAATCATTGGCTAATCCTAGGTTTAGTACTTAAATCCGTGGCTAGGCTAAGTGGATACCGGCTCCCACTCCAGAGCTCCCACTTCCCTTCACCTGAAGGTTACCTCTCACTTTAGTTTTTAAACAGTAAGACCGAATTGGGGATTTTAGTCTGTCGCCCTAAAGATTCTCCAATTCTACTTCCAATAAAGTATATTTCCCTATTTATTTGAACTTATTTCTATGAACGAATTTATCCATCATGGAATCAAATGTGATCCTCACTCAGTTGTAGAACTCATACTCCATTTCCTGGATCATATGTTTCACAACACATTTTAACAATTCAATTGGTCAGATCAAAAAGTAAATTAAGTTCAGAGTTGATAAATCATCACAATTTAATTTATATTTTAATATTGGCACATCCATGTTATCTCTTCATTTCACCATGTCTCAGAGTAGGTAAAAGGATAAATGAAACTACTTAGACTTCATGAAAAAGATACAACAAAATACAAATTTCATATATAAAAGAAAGTTCATACAACACTATTTTCATACAACACTATACAACACTATTAAACAAACAACACTTATCTTAAACTCTTTCTCAAAGTAAATCCCTTGTAGCCTTTCCTATGAAATGTAGGAAGAAAAAATCTCACTTTTCCCCTTCTCCAACACTCTTAGAGAAAGATTCACATTTAATCTCACTACAATAAATATAAATTATATGAACAATTAATTCTTAATGGTTTGAGGAATGAAGATGGTGTGTAGGAGAATGAATTGTGGCAATGAAAAGTCAAGAAGATTTGATTAGAGTCTAAAATTCCTCTTTTTCTGATCAATTTTGACCCCATATAGAGTCTCGAGTTGATTCTCCAATAGGTGTGCCTCCAAAATCTCTTCAAAAAGCATCCAAATATTGGCACCGTTGACACTGTCATGGCACCGTCGACGCCGAGTAAAATTTATTGTCTGTTCTGTTGGTCTGCACCGCCGGCTCATCAAATGGCACCGTCGGCGCCCAGTCTGGCACCATCGGCGTTGAACACTTCTTCAAAAATGCCATTTTGACTCTAAATTCCATTCTTCTCGTATTATTTTTGCTTTAAGTCCTAAAAATCAACAACCTGCAAGAAAACATCAAAATACAAACTTCAACAACCTGCAAGAAAACTTCAAAATACCTTCCATTAAAGTGCAATATCTCCAAAAATAAGTATAAAATATAGGTCTAAAAGGGCATATATTTTTGGGTGTATAAAAAATCCCCAAACTTACATGTTACTTGTCCTCAAGTAACTTCTACTACATAAAAATATGACTAATGATAAAAAATTTAACTTTTAGATTTCCATACTTTAGTCCACTAAACATAATAATGTATCTTAAGAAAAATTCAAAACAAGTCCAGTTAATACTAAAGATATAAGAATATTCAATAATCAACTCGAAGATTTCTGATTCTCTATTCTTTTCAAGAAAAATTACAAATTGTCATATTAAATTTACTTAGAATATCCATATGAAAAAGAACTTCATAAAACTTTACTAGTAAATAAGCTAACATTCAAATAAAAGTTCAGAAAATGTGGTTAAGTCTTCTTCCTTAAGTTGAATCAAGTGAAGCCAATTTTTAATTAGGCATCTCCTCAAGCTTCTCCCAACATCTTTTTCTTTTTCTTTTCTTTTTAGGATCAATTTCCATCCCTTTTTTTATGTGAGGATTACTATATCTGGATAGCCTTTAATGATTTTGAACTTCACTATCTTCTTCTTAAAGTTAAAAACTTTTTACATTTCTTCACTCAACAAATTTATATTAGCTTAAATATTTCCTAAAGTTTAATTCATTTCTTTTTACATGAATCTTTTATGATTTTAAATACTTCAAAAATACAAATTTCTTTACTTAAAATAGAAAAAAATATAGTCTTATTCTCTTTTATCAAATATCTTAGTCTTTAGAATTAACCTTCATTATTGAAAATTTTTACTTAAGTTCACTATATATTTAGAAAAATAAATATAGTTATCTAAAGTTAACCCCTAATACCAAAGGTCATGTTAAATTTAAAATTTTGAAAATATAGTTAATGAGGACAAATAAAGTTAAGTTTCATTTTTTACAAAGGAATTTTTCTTCCCCCCCTCCCAAACTTAAGTTCTTAAAAGATTTAGCATGAAGAAATGAAAAAAATAAAAAAAATAAAGGGTGAAAGATAAAGGGTGAAAGAAACATTAAATACATAAAGAAAAGACATACCTGTTGATGGTTTTGATTTTGAAACTTTAATTCTGAAATACTGCAGGTGCTAATATAAAAAGCTACAAAACCTAAAACATTAAATTGCGTATAATACATAAAATCTGCTGAGAAAGAGTTAAATATACTACATTTAGCAAAACACTGAAACTAACGACACAACTAAACTGAATTTCAGGAATGAAAATAGTTTTACAAACTACAGTTCACAACACAACATAACAACAAAACAGAGTCTGAAAATCTAACAAATAGTCTCAATAATATAATAAAAACAAGTAACACAATAACAGAGTACAATCAAACATAAACTAAAATAAAGATCACCAGTCATCATCATCTTCTTCTTCTTCTAAATCCAAATTATGCTGCTGATATGGAGTAAAAACAAGGTGAGTAGGAAACTGAACTGAATGATCACCTTTTATGTATCTCACCAATGCATCATCATAAGCAGCATCATATTCAAACTTCTGTCAAATCAAATCATCTGTGTGAGCATTTCTGGCATCCAGCTAGCAAAATCCTATATGCAGTTATATTTTTTCCAAAATGTCCTCCAAATTCAGAATCATGACATCTTTCAATTATCTGTTGAGTTTATTGATAAGGCACACATCTTCTAATAATTTTATCTTTACATTATTTATATAAATATGGGTCATCCCAAAAATAGTATTTTGAATAATATATAAATTTCTTTAGTTGTGAATTTTTAATATGAGGTGGTAGAATGTCACTTACAATATAGTTTACTATATCAGTATACTACGCTACATCCATTTCATCAATACTATATAACTGTTCATCAGGGAAATTTTCTAAAATTTCATTTCCAAAATTGGTTAATATTTATATTTCTATTTCTATTTTAAACAAATGATCAGCAATTTGATTATCATTTCCCTTTCTATCAACTACGATAAAATCAAACTCTTGCAATAGAAGTATCCATCTAATTAATCTTTGTTTATCTTGGTTTAGCATCCTTCTTTTGCATCAAAAATCTGATAGCATAATGGTCTGTATGCACTATACATTTAATTCCAATTAAGTAAGGTCTAAAGTTATCAAAGGCGTAAATAATAACTAATAACTCTTTTTCAGTAGTAGTATAATTAATTTGAGCATCATTTAGAGTCCTACTAGCATAATATATAACTTTAAAACCTTTATTGTGCCTTTGTCCTAAAACAACCCTAATAGCATAATTACTAGCATCACACATTATTTCAAATGGCTTCTCCCAATTATGGTACTATTATAGGTGTAGTGATTAATTTTTTCTTCAATAATTCAAATACTTTTATGCATTCCTCATCAAAATCAAATTTCGTATCTTTTCTAAAAGTTGGCATAGTGGCTTAGTTATTTTCGAAAATTTTTTATGTAGTGCCTGTAAAAACTAGCATGTCCTAGAAAACTTATCACCCCTTTAACAATAGTAGGAGGTGGTAATTTTTCTATAACTTGAATTTTTGCAGGATTCACCTCCATGTCATTTTCAAAAATTTTATACCCAAGTACAATGCCTCTTGCAACCATAAATTGACATTTTTTCCAAATTTAATACTAGGTTGATTTTTTCATATACTTTCAGAAATTTTTCCAAATTATTTTAACATAATCAAACGAAGTCCAAAATACAGAAAAATCATCCATAAACACTTCCATTCCATGTTCTATAAAATTACTAAAGATTGACATCATGCATCTTTGAAATGTTGCAGGTGCATTGCATAGGCCAAAAGGCATTCTATGAAAAGAAAATGTTTCATATGGGCTTGTAAATGTTGTTTTCTCTTGATCCTCTAGAGCAATTGGAAATTGGTGATAACTGGTATATCCATCAAAAAAACAATAATATTTATTTCTAGCCAATCTATCCAACATTTGGTCTAGAAAGGGTAAAAGAAAGTGATCTTTTCTGGTGGCCATATTTAATTTTCTATAGTCAATGCAAATTCGCCAACCAGTGACTTGTCTTATTGGTATTAATTCTTTTTTCTCATTTTCTTCAATAGTCACTCCTCCTTTCTTCGAAACACAGTGAATTGGGCTTACCCAAGCACTATATGAAATAGGAACATCTAACACAACATCTAACAATTTTAAAATTTCTTTTTTAACAACCTCTTTCATTATTGGGTTTAATCTCCTCTGGGGATCATCTTTAAGTTCATATTGTTCAACTAATAAAATTATATGCATACAAATTGACCAATTCCTTTACTATCTGCTAAAGCCTATCCAAAAGCCTTTTTATATTTTTTTAACATTTATATTAACATCTCTATCAATTTTTGTTCTTGAATTTCAGTTAACTCAGAAGATACAATAACAGACAATGTAGATGACTCTCCTAAAAATAGATAATTTAAATGGGCAGGTAATATCTTCAATTCAAGTCCAAGTGGTTTAATACTTGAAGGAATAAGATTTTTGTTGTCATTTTTCAACAAATCTAAAGTTTCAAATTTGCCTTGAATATAATCCAAATCTTCTTCTTTTTTTTCATCCTCATTCTTAAAAAATTCTCCCTGCATCAAATTGTCTTCAAACTCATTCTTAAACAGCTCATTACTCAGATAATCAACTAATTCCATCCTGAAACATTCATTATCTTTTTCTATTGCAGGATATTTCATAGCTTTTGCTATATTAAATTTTACTTCTTGATCATTAACTCTCATTATTAATTCTCCTTTTTACACATCTATCATAGCTCTACCTGTTCCAAGAAATGGTCACCCTAAAATAATAGAAATCTCTTTATCTTCCTCCATATCCAGTACTATGAAGTCTACAGGGAAAATAAATTTATCTACTTTTACTAGTACATCTTCTATAACTCCTTTTGGATAAGTTATTGACTGATTAGCTAACTGAAGAGTTACAGTAGTAGGGGAAATCACTCCTAAATCTAAACTTTTAAAGATTGATAAAAGCCTAAGATTGACACTCGCTCCTAAATCATATAAAGCTTTTCCATAAAACTTTTCACCAATAGCTTAAGGTATAGTAAAACTACCATGATCTTTTATTCTTTCAGGAAGCTTTTTTTGAATAATAGCACTACACTCTTCACTGAGTACAATGGTCTCATGATCAGTGAACTTCCTTTTCCTGTTTAATATATCCTTCATAAATTTCCATAACTTGGAATTTGTTCCAAAGCTTCAACAAAAAGAATATTTATTATTAACTTCTTAAGGATTTCCAAAAATTTTGTAAATTTTTTATATTTATTCTTCTACTTCAGCCTTTGAGGAAGCAGAGCTAATGATTTTTCTAAAGGATCTTGTGTTTGTTCATTTTTATTTTGCTCACCTTCCATTTCTTACTTCTCTTCATCAACTTCAGTTTCTCTTTGGATCGTTATTTCAACTTCTTTTTTACTTTGTAATTGAATAACTTTAATTTGCTCCTTATTTTGACCTTTCGGATTAAATTCCACAGTACTCAAAAGAATTCCAGAAGGTCTGTTACTAAGTGCAGAGGAGAAGGTCTGTTACTAAGTGCAGTAGTAATATGTCCTAATTGATTTTCAATATTTCTAATAGTAGCCCCTTGATTCTGTATTTGATTTCCCATATTCAACATTACTTCTTCTATCATCAAATTCTTTTCCTTAACTTATGGGTTCGGGTTGGAGTTAATTTCAGGAGGACAATAAGGTTGATAATTAGGATTATTTTGATTGTTCAGATTTTTGGATGGATTCACCGAATTGTTATAATTATTCCAACTAAAATTAGAGTGATTTTTTCATCCAGGCTTATAATAGTTAGAATAGGGATTGTTATTTCGATTATTTATAGCATTTAGAGTTTCATAAGATGAATGAGTATCAATGATCTGTCCTAGTAAATTTTCCTCTAACACTGGGGCTATTTGAGAATATTTCACTCCTAGTTGATCAATCTTTTTTGAAATAACAACAATTTGAGATGCTAAAATAGACATTGCATCAGAATCATGAATATTAGCTACTCACATAGGATTTACCCTTTCAGAGGGCCATTGAAAATTGTTAGTAGCCATTTCTTCAATTAAAGAGTATGCTTCATCAAAAGGTTTTACCATTAGTGATCCACCCGCAGCAGAATTTATAATAGATCTAAGTGATGCTACTAATCCATTGTAAAATATTTGAATTATTAACAAATCTAGTAAAGCATGGTGTGGACAATTTTTAAGAAGATCTTTAAATCTTTCCCAGACTTCGTTTATCGATTCCCCTTCAAACTGACAAAAAGATGTAATATCATTTCTAAGCTTAGTGGTTTTTTAGGGTGAAAAACATTTAGTAAAGAATTTTTGTGATAGTTCTCCCCAAGTTCTGATAGATCCAGGCGCTAATGAATTTAACTAAGCTTTGGCTTTATCCCTTAATGAAAAAAGAAAAAAGTCTAAGCCTAACAACATCATTAGACACTCCATTATATTTAAATGTAGCACAAATTTCAAGAAAACTAGTAAGATGTAAGTTAGGATCTTCAGTAGGTGTTCCTCCAAACTAATTATTTTGTACCATTTGGATAATAGTAGGTTTAAGCTCAAATGAATTAGCAGCAACATCAGGCATTTGAATAGTCAAGTGAAGTTCATTTGCTGTTGGATTAGCATAATCTTTTAAAGGTCTTTGTCGATTTTCATTTATTGGATTGATTATCTAAGTTATTTTTTCTTGTAAAATTTTAATTTCTCATTGTTATTTTTGAATTTTTCTAATAGTACGTTCTAATTCTGAATCGTAAGGTACTAATCATAAGGTACTATTCTGAATCATAAGGTACTAAACCTTTAGAACCAATATTTCACATAAACAAATAAAGTAAGCAAAGTAAAATTCTTTAAAAAAAACACTTAAATAATAATATATTTCTTTTTGGATTTTTTGATTTTTTAATTATTTTTTTAATTTATTATTTTTATATTATCTTTAAGTTTTCAAATTTACCAAATCTATTTAATTTAAATGTTATCTTCTTTGGCAACGGCTCCAAAAACTTGATCCCAAGAAAGTAAAGTTGTGTAAAATTTAGATAAATATAGACAATTAATAATTATATTCTATGCAAGTATACGTATCATTATCAAGTAATAATGAACTTTCTATTTAAGCCTCAAATATCGATCACATAGGGAAGGTTTAAATTTGAAATGATAAATTAACTAGGAAATTCACCAAAAGTAAAATGAAATCAGTGTCATTAATTTTAAATTTTAAGACATTATCACAACTAAATTACTTCACTATTAGCAAAACAAAAATGTAAAGTTTAAATGGTAACTACTAATATACTAAACTATGTTTATGTAATGAAGATTTCTTATGTGAAAAACTTATTTCCCACTACAATGTGGTTTTGGTGAAATGAAATGAGATAAATGTTTATAATATGTATTGTTAAATGTTTAGATAAATGTTTATAATATGTATTGTGCCAAATAGGATCAGTTTTAATTCTCTACCCTCATATAGTGTTATAGAAAATCATTGACTAATCCAAGGTTTGGTACCTATATCCGTGGCTAGGCTAGGAGGATTCCGGCCCCCACTCTAGAGCTCCCACTTCCCTTTACCTGAAGGCTACCTTTCGCTTTAGTTTTTAAATATTAAGACTGAATTGGGGATTTGAGTCTGTCACCCTAAATATTCTACTATTCTACACCCAACAAAGTATATTTTCCTATTTATTTTCCCTTAATATTATGAATGAATTTCTTTCTCATGGAATCAAACGTGATCCTCACTCTATTGTAGAACTCATACTCTATTTCCCGAATCATATGTTTCACTATGTTTCACAACACCACAACACATTTTAACAATTAAATTGGTGAGATCAAAAAGTAAATTAAGTTCGGAGTTGAAAAATCATCACAATTTATTTTATATTATATTATTGGCACATCCTATTCTATACCCTCTTCCGAGTGCATAAAAGACTTTGACTAATCTAGAGTTTGGTCACTAATTTTTTGGTTAGGCTGGGTTTCGTGGTTAGGCTCAGAGGATATCGCCTGCCACTTTTGAACTCCCACTACTCCCTCACCAGAGGGCTAACAATCTTGCATAAGTTTCCAATCAATTAAACCAAATTGGGGATTTTAATATGTCACCTTAAACTCTCCAATTCTGCATCTAATGAAGTTTATTTCCCTATTTATTAGCACCCAACTCCATGGACGAAATACGCTCTCATGAAATAAAACGTGATTCTCCCCATGTGTAGAAATCAAATCCCTTTCAGAACAAATGTTTCTCAACACATTTTACCAATTCAATTGGTCAGATTGAAAAGTAAATGAAGATCGGAGTTCAAATCATAAAAAAAAATTGACATTTAAAACCATATAAAATAAAATTAATTCTTCACAAAATCATATCTCAAAGTAGGGAAAAAGATAAAGAAGACTACTCATAATTCATGAGAAGGATACGATAAAACACAGATTTCATATATAAAAACAAGTTTACAAAATAAAAGAAATAAAAGACACAATTTATCTCACAATTCTTCCCAAGCAAATCCCTAGAAGTTCTCTCCAAGTCATTCTCTCTTTATAAGCACTCTCAATTCTCTTTAGAAGTGTAATGAAGAAGAAATCTCTCACCTTCCCTCTCCACTTACAATCCTTGAAGAAAATCTCCAAGCCCCTAACTTTCTCTCTCTAACTCTCCTCATCCCTTCACGCCACTCCAACTCACACCCTAAAGCTCTCTTTTCAATCCCTAGACTTCCCTCTCCTTTATCAAAGGTTGCCTTCCTCCAAAAAGAATTCAAAATTTCCTATCAAATTCTGTCAAAAAGTTAACTCTTTTGAATTCAAAAGATATGTCCATTGATCCAAGAGACATATCCTTTCAAAAAAGACCTTCCAACGTGTTCAGATGCATTGAATCACTCCAAGGGGTGTTAGAACAAGTGTCCCTTTGACAATTTGTGCAAAATTCGTCTCAAACTTTTTTAATCCACAAAAAGTCATGCCTGGTGCATCTGGCACCGAATCTGACACATCATGCGCCAACTCTCTGTCAAATGGTACATCTAGCGCCTATCTGGTGGATCATGCTCCAGTTTTCTAAGGACCAAGCTATTCTGGGTTTTGGCGCATCTGGCGCATCTGGCGTCAGTCTGAGGCATCATGCACCAATCTGGAACATCTTGCGCCATAATTCAAAAATTTACTATTTTGGCTCCAAATTTCATCCTTTTTGCTACTTTTGCTCCAAATTCCTAAAATTGATATATTTGCAATAAAACATGAAAATACCCTTCTTTAAAGTGCAATATCACAAAAAATAAGCATAAAATATATACTGAAAACTACATATTATTTTAGTGTATCAATACACAAGTTGTATAGTGTTCCAACTTGCTTCTTTTCCGAGTTACATCCTACTGATGTTGAATTGGATGAGATTATGGGATTTTTAAATGATAGAAATGGAGTTTGGAAGATTAAAAATGGGTGACAAGTGATTTTTCTTTCTTGAAACTTAATGTTCATTCTCTTGTGTGGAACTATTTCATATTTGGTAGAATACTTCCTACCAACCATTTCACTGAGGTTACCCATGATAGAGCCACTTTAAACTACTATATTCAGATGAAGAAACCTAATGGCATTGGCTACCTTATTTATAAAAACATGCTTGTTTCCTCAAGAGGAGGATCTACTAGAGGTTTGGGCTACCCCTTTCTTATTACTACCTTGTGTGTTGAATCTAGTGCGAAGTATGAGATTTGGGAAGAAACTTTGCCATCACATGAACACATTGGAAAAACAAACTTGGAAAAATATGAGAGACAATTTTGGACTAGACCTAGAACTGGAGCTAACATTCCTTCTACTTCAGCTTCTACTTCATCTCTTGCTTCTACTCTTAGACCATCTGCTTTTGATACTATTTCTCTGAATTGTGTTACGGAACAAGAGATGATTCAGCAAGGAGATATTATAACATTATAGAATATGGTAAAGAGCATTGAGTCTCACTTGTACCATAGTGATGATATTTGGTTGAGGAAGGTTGAGTATGATTTTGCTTATAGTGAGGCTATGATGAGATACATGAGGGGCGATCATTCTATGGGCTTTCCTACTCACCCCATTTTCTCACCATGTCAGCCTTATGAGACAGATAAGGATATAGATTTGGGAGACAGTGATGATGATGATGGTGGTGGTGATGCTGGTGATGATGAAGATGTTGATGTGTTGTGTGTTGTTTTCTTTCTTTCTTTTGATGTGTTTGAATATTTAGACTTTATTGTGATTATTTGTATTTGTGATAGATTTTGCTTGTATTTAGTTTATTTACTTAATTGTTTCTGTTAAACTATTAGTTCTAGTGTTTATCTTTTGCTCAAGTTTAAATACTAGAGTAGTGTCTATTTTATGTTTTTATTGTTATGCATATTAATCTTATATTTTTCACTACCCAGTACTTGTCTTTACTACTTGTATCTACACTAATTTCCCTATTTCAAAATTTTAAAAAATTTTTTCTTTCTTCATGAACTTTCTTGCTTTAAATTAGTTTAATGAATTTAAGTTTAGGGGAAGGGAGAAAATTCTTTTGAAACTAACCTTTATTTAACCTTAGGGAATTATATTTTCAAAATTAGTTTTAACATAACCTGTGGTATATAGAGTTAACTTTAGAAAACTATGTTTTCTTGATTTTATGAAAGTTGTGTAAAACCTAAGTAAAAGATTTTAATAATGAAGTTTAATTCTAGAATCAAGATATTTAGTATGAAGGGTTTAGAGTTATGTTTTTGCTATTTAAAGTAACGAAAACTGTATTTTTGGAAATGTTAAGGATCTTAGATTTATACTTGAAAAGATAGAAGTTAGACTTTAAGAAAAATCTTCAAAGCTAAAACACATTTGTTAAAGTAAGAAAATTTAAGACGTTTTTAACTTTTTAAGGAGGATATTGGAGTTCAAAATTATTAAAGGTTATATAGATATAATAATTCTTACATGACATATAAAAAAAGAGAAAAGAAAAAAAGAAAGGATTGAAAAAGATCCTAAGAGAAAACAAAAAGAAAAGCAAAAAGAGAAAATATGTGAGGAGAAGCTTGAGAGAAGCTTGAGGAGACAAGGAGACACCTAATAAAAAATTGGCTCTACTTGAATCATCTTAAGGAAAGAAACTTAGTTACATTTCTAACTTAAACTTAAAAGTATTAGCACCTATACTAATAAAGCTCTCATGAAATTATTTTTCTAGTAATTTTTCTAAGAATCTTACGTATGATAAATTTCAATTATTTTTTAAATAAATAAAGAATTTAGAAATTTTAAACTTGACTCCTAAATATTCTTGTATTTTAGTTTTTTAACCTGTGTTGTTAAAAATTTTTCTATAAGTTTCACTATTGCATTTATAAAGTAGAAATTATAGAAATCTTTAAGTTAAATTTGCTACCGCATGTTATAAATTTTATGTAGTATAAGGAGTTACTTGAGGACAAGTAAAGGACAAGTAATTGAGGACAAGTAATGTTTAAGTTTGAGGGAATTGATCCACCTAAAAATAACATATTTTTAGTGCATATTTTAAATTCATTTTATGTACATTTTTTATGATATTACATTTGAAAGGAAGGTATTTTGCATGATTTTGGTTTTTGGTATATGAAATGGAGATTTAATGAAATTGAGGTAAAAAAACAGAAAAATTGAAATTTTTTTGTGGGGTGCTATAGCGCCACCCTTGGCTCCATGGCGCCATATACGAATGAGATGGGTGTTATAGCTCCCCAGATTGGCGCTATAGCACCAATAACTATCTTTCTAGAAGATCCATTGAATTTGGCTGAACTTTGAGGGGTGTTTAAAGCAACCTTAACTATTTTCTATTTCTTATTTAATGAGAAGGATTTAGTCAAATTTACAGACCTTTTGGAGCCTCAAAACTTCAATTAGGCAGCAATAGTTAATTAGGGCTTTCATATTTTGTGTTCAATTGTAAGTGTGAGTGTGTTTTAGTGTGAAACAGTTTAGAGATTGCTTAAAGGATAATCCAGAAGTTTACTTTGGGAGAAGACATAAGCTACTTTGTATTTGTGTTTAAGTTTTTGTTATGAGACTTAGATTTCATTGCAAATGTATTGTTTTGGTTTAATCTCCATGAAATCTGACTAGTTCCATTTCTTTCTTCTTGCATATGATACTTAATCTTGTGGGATGAGAATGATTTAAGGATTTCTTTTTACTCTTAAAAATTGTGATGATAGTTTCACTGAATCTTCATTTACTTTACAAATTGGCCACTTATGAGGTTAAAATCCATTGTGAAACATAATGAACTGGGAGAGCTATGACTTCATGTAACTAGTGGATATCACAAATCATTCAAGGCAGAGCCATTGTGATCACCTAAGGGAGAGTGAAAATAAATAGGGAGATAAGTTCTTATGGGTGTAGAATTGGTTAGTTGTAGAGTGATAGACTATATTCTTATCAATTTTCCTTAAGTTTTTGTACTCTGACATTGGGATTTGACCATCATAGTGGCATAGGCTTAGGAGAATCTAAAGGTGGAGGCTAGATAGTTCTGATACAAAATCGAGATGTTAAGGAATCGGCCTTAAGTTAGCCCATGTTGTTTACTAGCACTAGGAGGGGGTTAAATTATAAGGTATGCTTCTATTTTACACAATACATCAATTTTATCTTAAATCAATTGAATCCTACATAGGTTAAAATTACTTTGCAAGGGGAAATTTTTCCATATTATCCAAACTCGCTATTATATTTTATTAAGCTGTTGCATTTAGTTGTTACTTTCTTTTTAACTCTTTAGTATTAATTTTCAGTAAGCATATCATTTTAGACCTCTTATTTGTTTAATTATGTAGGTTGATTTTAAGAGTTACTGCTTTCTTCATGGGATTGATAATTGGGTTTTTAAGAAGAATCCTATATTACTTGAAATGATACACGATCCAACGAAAAATCATATTTTTTTAGTCCATACTTTATAAGACTTTTATTTACATTTTTAATGATATTTCAGTTTAAAGAAAGGTATTTTGAATGTTTTTGGTTTCAAATACATGAAATGGACATTTAAAGAAAACAAGGGAAAAATGGAGCAAAATTTAAAATTTTTGTGTGACGCTATGGTGCCACCCTTTGGCTCCATGGCACCACATATGAGCAAGAGAGTGATATAGTCCCAGACTGGCGCTATAGCGCTAGTAGCTACTTTTCTAGAAGATACATCAAATTTAGCCAAATTTTGGAGGGGTGCTTGAAGTAGCTTGGTTATTTTCTATTTTTTATTTAATGAGAAGGATTTGGCAGAATTTAGGGTGCTTTTGGGATCTAAAAACTTCACTCAGGCAGTAATAGTAAATTAGGTTTTTCATATTTTATGCTCAAGTGTGAGAGTGAGTGTGTTTTAGTGTGAAGTAGTTTGGAGATTGCTTGAAGGAAGCTCCAAAAGTTTACTTGGGAAGAAGACATAAGGTACTTTTTATTTGTGTTTAAGTTTTTATTGTAAGACTTAGATTTTAATGCAAATGTTTTTTTTATTTAATCTCCATGAATTCTGTGTAGTTCCCTTTCTTTATTCTTGTATATGGGTTTTACTCTTGTGAAATTTGAATGATTTAAATATTCCTTCTTACTCTTAAAAATTTTTATGGTATTTTTACCAAATCTTCATTTACTTTACAAACTAGCCACTTGTGAGGTTAAAATCTATTGAGAAACATAATGACCCGGGAGGGATATGATTTCACCCAATCAGTGGATACCACACTTCATACTAGGCAGAGTCATTGTGATCACCTCAGGGGGAGTGCAAATGAATAGAGAGATAAGTTTTTATAGGTGTAGAATTGATTAGTTTTAGAGTGACAGGCTAGATTCTTATCAAATTGGCTTAAGTTCTAGTACCATGACCCTGAAATTCGACCATCATGATGGCATAAGCTAGGGGCATCTAGAGGTGAAAGGCTAGATAACATTGACGTGGAATCAAGATTTTAAGGAATCGACCTTAGGTCTAATGTTCTTTAAAAGCATCAGTGTGGGGGTAAATAATAATATATGCTTCTATTTTTCACAATACCACAATTTTTATTAAATCATTTGAATCCTACATAGATTAAAATCTATTTGCAAGGAGAAAAGTTTTCCATAATATCCAAATTCGTTGTTATATTTTGTTAAGCTCTTAAATTTAGTTCTTACTTTATTATTAGCTCTTTTTATAGTAATTTTTATTAAGCATATCATTTTAAAATCAGTTATCTTTTTAATTTGTAATTTAAGTAAAATTTCTGTAGTTCATTTTAAGAGTTACCACATTCCTTGTGAGATTCATACTGAGCTTTTTAATGAAAATCCTATATTACTTGAAACGATACGTATACTTGCGTAGTACCCTTAGTATGAAAATCTATTATAAATCAATATATTTAGTGCGACAGAGATTTTTTAATTAGAAACTTATTTGATTGTAAAAATTTTGAAAAATCCAAAAAACCAAAAAAATTAAAATTAAAAATTAAAAAATATATATTTTTTCATTTCTGGTGTGTAATTTTATTCTCTGCAATTATTTTTACATTGTTTTGCATAGTTATGGATCTGAAAATTTAGTGCTTTACAATTCTAAATTGGAACGCAGTATCAGAAAAATTCAAAAACAAGGAAGACTTCATAATTCTCAAGAAATGACAAACACATTAGAAAATAATATTGAAATTGAAACTGCTGAAAATGAACATTATAATTTACAAAAACCTTTAAGGGATTATGCAAATCCTACAGTAGATGAAATTCCTTTAAGTATTTAAACTCCTGCTATAGAGGCTAATTCTTTTATACTTAAACCTTCGTTTACCCAAATGGTACTAAATAATCAGT
Organism: Phalaenopsis equestris; assembly: GCF_001263595.1. Classification (NCBI taxonomy): domain Eukaryota; kingdom Viridiplantae; phylum Streptophyta; class Magnoliopsida; order Asparagales; family Orchidaceae; genus Phalaenopsis; species Phalaenopsis equestris. The sequence goes on along the minus strand of NW_018250266.1, from coordinate 89,285 downwards.
TTGGGGAAACACCATCTGAGGATCCCAATTTACATTTAGCTGGTATTTTAGAATTGTGTGCTGCATTCCAATATGATGGCATATCAATTAATGCTGTTAGATTTTGAATTTTTTATATTTCATTAAGGGATAAAGTTAAGATATGGTTAAATTCATTAGCACCTGGATCTATGAGAACTTAGGGAGATTTAGCCCAAAAATTTTTGGCTAAATATTTTCCACCTTCCAAAACTATGAAGCTTAGTAATGATATTACTTCTTTTAGTCAATATAAAGGAGAGTCTATACATGAAGCTTGAGAAATATTTAAGGAACTCCTTAGAAAGTGTCCACATCATGCTTTTCTGGACTGCTTAATCATTCAAATTTTTTATGATGGGTTAGTAGGCTCCCATAAATTTATTATAGATGCTGCTACTAGAGGTTCATTAATGTCTAAACCCTTTGATGAAGCTTATTCATCAATTGAAGAAATGGGTAAAAATAATTTTTAGTGGCCTTCTGATAGGGTAATTTCTAACAAAGTAGCCAATATTCTTGATAATGATGCAATTTCAATGATTGCATGTCAAGTTGATGCATTATCTAAGAAGATAGACCAAATTGGAATGAATTTTTCTCCAACACCCAAAATGGTTGAAGAAAATTCATTAGGACAAAAGATTGATTCTCATACTTCATTGGAAACTATAAATAGTATCAACAGACCCAACAACCCATATTCTAATTATTACAATGCTGGTTGGAAAAACAATCCTAACTTCAATTGGAACAACAATCCTAGTGGTGGAAGCCTATAATGGCGGAATGCTCAAGTAAACCCTTTGGGAAACTGGAACAACCAGGGTAGTGCTAACTTTAGACCTACTTATCCTATTGGATTTAATCAATAAATTGAGGAGAAGAAGTGGTACTGTAGATGCGTAATCATTTACAAAGTCAAATTGCTAAAATTAGAAATTTTGACAATCAACTGGGATAAATTGCTAACGGACTTAGCAGTAGGCCTCAGGGAAAACTTCCTAGTAATGTAGAGATCAATCTGAAAGACAAAACTAAAGAGCTAGAGCAAGTTAAAGCGACCCAATTAAAAAGTTGAAAGGAATTAAATGTTGGAGTTCAAAAAGAAATTGAAGTTGTGAAAGAAGTTGAAGAGTTTGAGAGACCTGAAGAAATTATTCCTAAGGAAGCAGAAACACCTAACTGTCCAATTAAGATTAATTTAGAAAGAGCCCCCAAAATCTCTTCTTCAAAGACTTAAACATCAAAAAATGGATCAACAATTTTCATATTTTTTTGAAATATTCAAGAAGCTTACAATTAACATCAATTTTGTCGATGCTTTGTAACAAGTGCCAAGTTATGCCAATTTTGTGAAAGAAGCTTTAAATAAAAAAATGAAGTATGTAGATCTAGAGACTGTTGCACTTAGTGAAGAATGTAATGCAATAATTTAGAATAATCTTCCTTGAAAACTTAAGGATCCTGGTAGCTTTACCATACCTTGTTCACTTGGAGAATAAATTTATGGAAAAGCTTTATATGATTTAGGAGCTAGCATTAAAATTATGCCATTATTTATATTTTCAAAATGTTAAGTTTAGGAGATATATCTCCCACCACTATAACTCGATAATTAGCAGGTTGATCTATTACTTTTCCTAAATAGGTTATAGAAGATGTACTGGTTAAAGTGTGGATAAATTGTACTGGTTAAAGTGGATAAATTTATCTTCCCTATTGATTTTATTGTGTTAGATATGGAAGAAGATAAAGAAATTCCTATCTTTTTGGGGAGACCTTTCCTTGCTACCGGATGAGTAGTGATAGATGTGTAAGAAGAGGAATTAACAATGAGAGTGAATGATCAAGAAGTTACATTTAATGTGCTTAAAACAATGAAGTATCCTGATGGGAAATGTTATAGAATGGATTTCTTTGATAATATTATTGATAATCATTTTTAAAATAGATGTGAAGTCATATTAGATCAAAAAGATGAAGTCATTTTAGAAGAGAAACAATAAGAAGCTGAGACTGGAAGAGATTCTGAAGATGAATCAAATGAAATGATTACTGAGGATTCAAATTATGTTCAGGAAAATTATGAAATTTTAGATAGTACTAAAAATAGTCTCTGATTCAACTTATTGAAAACCTCTTGAACTTGAGATGAAAGTTTTATCTACTTATTTAAATTATGTATATTCGGGGAACTCAACTACATTTCCAGTCATTATATCCTCAGATTTAACTGTAGAACAAGAAGAATAATTATTGGAAACATTAAAGAATCATAAAAAAGCCTTTGGATGGACTTTAACTGATATTAAAGGAGTCAATCCTTCAATATGTATGAACCAAATTTTGATGGAATATAACCATAAGCCTGCGGCTGATCCCTAAAGGAGATTGAATCCTATCATGAAAGAAGTAGTTAAGAAAAAAAATTTAAAGTGGTTGGAATCTGGGATTATTAATCCAATTTTAGATAGTTCTTGTGTTAATCCTATTCATTGCATTCCTAAGAAAGGAGAAGTGACTGTGGATGAAAATGAAAGGAATGAATTAATTTTGGCAAGGCAAGTTACTGGATGAAAAATCTGTATTGGTTATAGAAAGTTAAATGGGGCCACTAGAAAGGACCATTCTCCTTTACCTTTTCTGGATTAAATGTTGGATAGACTAGCAGGACATCATTATTTCTGCTCTTTTGATGGATACTCTAGATATCAACAAATACCTATTGCTCATGAATATTAAGATAAAATAACTTTTACTAGTCCTTATGGAAATTTTACTTTTAGAAGAATGTCATTCGGATTATGTAATGCCCCAAAAACTTTTTAAAGATGTATGATGTTAATTTTATCTGACTTAATTGAAAAAGGAATTGAAAGTTTTATGGATGATTTCTCATTTTTTGAGACTTCTTTCAATTTATCTTTAGATCATTTATCAAGAGTTCTAAATTGCTATGAAGAAACAAACTTTCTTATCAAATGGGAAAAATGTCAGTTTTGGTTGCAGGAGGAATAGTGTTAGGACATAAATTTTCTAAAAAAAAACATAGAAGTTGATCGAACAAAAATTGAAGTTATTGACGAATTACCACCACCTAGGAATGTGAAGGGAATAAGGCTTTTTTTATGACATGTTGGTTTCTACAGACGTTATATTAAAAATTTTTCAAAAATTTCCAAGCCTTTTTTGTCAACTTTTAGAAAAAGATGCCAAATTTGATTTTAACGATGAATGCCTATATGCCTTTAACTTATTAAAAGTGAAATTAATCACCACAACTAATCTTGTTTCATCTAAGTGGATAAAATCTTTTGAATTAATGTGTGATGCTAGTGATTATGCTATAGGGTTTGTTTTAGGACAAAGATATGACAAAATGTTCAAAGTGATATATTATGCTCGTAAAACCCTTAATGAGGCTCAAATTAATTATACTATGACTGAAAAGAAATTATTATATATAGTGTTCACTTTTAACAAATTCAGTCTTATCTTATTGGAACCAAAAGTATTGTGCATACTGATCATTCTAATATTAAGTATTTAATGATAAAGAAGGATGGAAAGCCATGATTAATTAGATGGGTCCTTCTAATGCAAGAATTTTACTAATGAATGGAAAATCTTGTGGTGTGCTGATATAGTGAACTACTTGGTTAGTGATATTTTACCTTACGAATTAGATAGCCATCGAATTAAAAAGTTCATTCATGATTCAAAATTTTACATTTGGGATGACCCTTATTTATATAAACAATGCAAGGACTTAAGTATTCGAAGAAGTGTACCATTAGAGAAATTCGAAGAAGTGTACCATTAGAAGAAACTTAAGAAATTATTCAAAAATGTCATAAATCAGATTTTGGGAGATATTTTGGGGGAGCTAAAAGTGCATTTAATATTTTACAATTTGGATTTTATTGGCCTACTTTATTTAGGGATGTTCTACTTTATTTAGGGATGTTAATAGGGATGTTAATAATTATATAAAAGCATGTGATCGATGTCAACGAGTAGGCAATATTTCTAGAGGAGATGAAATGCCCCTAAATTTTACTCTGGAGGTCGAAATATTTTATGTTTGAGGATTAGATTTCATGGGATCCTTTTTAACTTCTTTTAGAAAGATTTATATTTTAATAGTTATGGATTATGTTTTTAAATGGATTGAAGCAGTTGTTTTTTCTTGTTATGATGCTAAAAGTGTAGAAAAATTTTTGAGAAAGAATATTTTCACAAAATTCGACGTGTTATCATTACAAAAGGTGGAAGTCATTTCAAAATTAGAATGATCTAAACATTAACTAAAAAATTTGGGATTAAACATTGTATTGTCACAACTTATCATCCTCAAACCAATGGTTTAGCAAAAGTATCCATTCAAGAAATTAAATCAAAATTAGGTAAAATAGTATATCCGAAAAGGACTTATTAGTTTGCTAGACTTGATAATGTTTTATGGGCCTATCGGACTACCTGTACCACACTTATAGGAATGACACCATATAGGCTCATATACAGAAAGGCATGTCACTTGGTGATACATTTAAAATATAGAGTGTTTTTAGACACATTTTTATATCTATTTTTGAGATATTGCACTTTAATGGAAGGTATTTTTGTGTTTTTCTTGCAGATACAGGTAAAAAAAGGGTAAAAAATGCTTAAAGGAGTGAAAAATGATCAAATTTGGAGCAAAAAAATGAAAAATATGCATAAGAGTTTTGGCGCCTAAGTGCTAGATCCGGCGCTTAAGCGCTGGTTAAACAAAGAAGGCCGTGTCTAAGCGCCAGAGGCCTTGTGCTAAAACACCTATGGTAGG
>NW_018250266.1:78967-84314 GCF_001263595.1 Phalaenopsis equestris | reverse complement strand
ATCGAATCTAGACATATTTTGAAGAGAAACCAAGGCACCTTTTGGAAAATTATAAAAGAAAGAAGAGATGACTTAGAAAAGAGTCCTGAAAGTATAAGAAAGTTTTTAAAGTTCTCATTTGGGGAGTTAGTTCGGAGAGATTTTCAGGCACCACTTTTACTTTTATTTTACATTTTTGTTATTTTATTTTGAGTGACTGTAAAGAGAAGAGAATCAAAGAAATTTCAAGAGTTTTGTGGAGGATTTGAGATAATTTTTTATCTTTTTGTTTTGAGACTACTTTTGGTTTTAATTGAGACTTGTTGTTGGTTTGACAATCATTTCTTATTTTAAACTAAAGTTTGGTTTTCTTTTCTCCATGGGTTCTGAGTATTTTTCTTTATCTTTCTTCTTAAATTGATAAGTGATTAACTTTTGGATGGAAGTTGTGGAAAGTAGTGATCTTCAATGATGGAAGAAGTTGTTATGATTTAAATCCATGCACTTCATTTAGTTCTTGATTTAGCCAATCCAGATGTTAAAATTTGTTGTGAGAACATGTAAGAACTGGGATGGTAGTCTCAGTTAACAATTGGAAAGAATCACATGAGGTTGTATGAATGAGAATGTTGTCCATATGATTGGGTGCAAATAAATAGGGAAATATTAATTGAAGGGTGTAGAGTTAGAGGACTTTAAAGTGACAAGTTAAAGCCCCCAACTTGGTTTATGTTTTTTTAGTTTATGAGGCGAGAGGTTGGCCCCCCGGTTGGGGGAATCGAGGGAACTCTAGAGTGTGAGCTAGTATCTTCCATGCCTAGCCAGTCTTTAGAACTATTTAAACTTTAAATTAACCAATGTTCTTTATAGCATCTCTAATAAGGGTAAAGAATATTTTTGCTCCTATTTAGCACAACACAATTTGCATAGTTACACAATAGAATTCTTATATTTATTATTTTTTCATAACAAGAAGAATAATTTTTTCATATTTAGTGCTTTTCTTCTATAAAAACTCTAGTTATCTTTTTAAATTATTTCATATTTAGTGCTTTTCTTCTATAAAAACTCTAGTTATCTTTTTAAATTGTTATTATTCTATCAAAATATTGAAAATACCAAAAATATTTAAATTTTCATTACTACAAAAATCATCTTTAGTTTAGATGATTGTCGTTTTATTAAAAATAGAAAGTTTGCTATTCAATAGTGCATATTGTGTATTCTCCCTGTGGGTTTGATATTCATGTCTTAATCAAAAAGTCTTATATTACTTGATAACGATATGTATACTTGCGTAGTATCCCAATATATATAAATTAAAAGTTAAATTTTTATTTATCTTCAGGATCAAGGTTTTTGTTTTGTTGCAAAGTAAGGAAATATAAGTGAAATATAGTCTTATAAGTGAAATATATAAGTGAAATATAGTCTGAATTATTGTTGTACTGTGCATATTAGCAGTATCCAGGGATCAAGTTTTTTACACTGTTGCTGGGGAGAAACTGATTTTAAAAGCAATTTTCTATTTTTAGAAAGCCTTATTTAAACTTTAAGTTATCTTATTTTATCTTATTTTTTTTGTTTATTTTATTTTATTTTATTATATGTTAGTGTATGCGTAGTTCAGGTTCTGAAGGACTAGTGCCCTACAATTCTGAATTAGAAAGAACTATTAAAAAAAATTGAAAAATAAAAAAATTATAAATTTTGAAAAATCAAAAAAAAAATTATAGAAATGGCAGACCAAAATAATCAAAATGTTGAAATTCATCAAGAGTTCAGAATTTTAAGAGATTATGCCAACCCTACTGTAGATGAACTTCATTGTAGTATTTAAAAACCTACTATTGTGGCTAATTCATTCGAGCTTAAACTTGCTATTATCCAAATGGTATCAAATAATAAGTTTGAGGGAACACCAACTAAAGATCCAAATTTACATCTTGTCAATTTTCTAGAACTTGCTATATTTAAATACGATGGTGTATCAGATGATGCCATAAGACTTAGGTTATTTCCTTTCTCACTGAGGGATAAAGCTAAGATGTGGTTAAATTCGTTAGCATCTGGATCTATCAGAACTTGGGGTGATTTAGCACAAAAATTCTTTGCTAAATATGTTCCACCATAAAAAACTACAAAGCTTAGAAATGATATTACATCTTTTAATCAGTTTGAAGGGCAATCTATTTATGAAGCATGGGAAAGATTTAAGGAACTTTTAAGTAAGTGTCCACACCATGCTATACAAGATTGGTTAATAATTCAAACTTTTTATAATTGATTAGTAGGATCTCATAGATCAATTATCGATGTCGCTGCTGGTGGTTCATTTGATGTTAAAACCATTTCATGACGCTTATGCTTTAATTAAAGAAATGGCTACCAATAGTTTGGCCTTCTGACAGGGTACATCCTATGAAAGTAGCCGATATTCATGAAACTGATACATTTACCATGTTAGCAAATCAAGTTGCTACAATTTCAAGGAAGTTACACCTATTTGGAATGAATTTTTCTCAACCAATATCCATAATTAAAGAGAATTCATTGAGCAAAATGGTAGAATCTCAAGCACCATTAGAAACTTTGAATGCAATAAATAATAAGCAAAATAACCCATATTCAAATTATTATAACCCAGGTTCAAAGAACCATCTGAACTATAACTGGAATAAATATTCAGGTGCCAATAATCAGCAATGGGGGAACAACCAAGGAATTCATTGTGAAACTGGAAAAACCAAAGGAATAATAATTATAAGTCTACTTATCCTCAAGGTTTCAATAGTAATACATAGTTTAAGGAGAAGAAGTTATTCATAGAAGAAGTGGTATTACAAATGGAAAATCAATTACAAAGTCAAGGAGCTACAATTAGAAATATTGAGAAACAACTTGAGCAAATAGCAAATTCATTAAATAATACTTCCCAAGGAACACTTCCTAGTATTGCTGAATCAAATCCAAAAGAACAGAATAAAGAACAAGTAAAAGCTGTTCAACTTTGAAGCGAAAAAGAGTTGGAAGGTCGAGTTCAAAAAGAAATTGAAGAAGAGAGAGAAGAAATTGAATAATCAAAAGATGACGCTCCAAAAGATTTTGAGAGACCTATTTCTCCACTAAAAAAATTATTTGAAAAAACCACCACCTCCATTTCCCTAGAGGCTTTGCCGACAGGAGTTGGATAAACAATTTTTTAAATTTTTGAAAATATTTTAGAAGCTTACAAGTAATATTCCATTAGCTGAAGCCTTAGAACAAATTTCGAGCTATGTAAAGTTTATGAAGGATATTCTCAACAGGAAAAAGAATTTTGAAGATAATGACACTATTGCACTTCGTGAGGAGTGCAGTGCAATAATTCAGAAGAAGCTTCCTGAAAAGCTTAAATATCCTGGTAGCTTTACATTTCCATGTGCAATAGGAGACAAATTTTATGGGAAAGCTTTAGGTGATTTAGGTGCAAGAATTAACCTTATGCCATTATCAATATTTAAAAGATTAAGATTAGGAGAAATATCTACTGTAACTCTGTAGTTAGCAGATTGTTCAATAACATACCCTAAAGGAGTTATAGAAGATGTCCTAATGAACGTGGATCAATTATCTTTCATGTTGATTTCATTATGCTAGACATGGAGGAAGATAAGGAGATACCTATAATTTTAGGGAGACCTTTCCTAGCCACAGGAAGAGCAATAATAGATATGCAAAAAGTAGAATTAACAATGCAGTCAATGTCAAACTATTACTTTTAACATTTCCAAATAAATGAAATACCTTGTAAAAGGTAAAGATAATGAATGCTATATGATGAATGTTATAAGATATCTAAGTGAATGCCATTTTAGAACTACTTATGAAGAAAAATCTGAAGAAAAAGATTTGGAACACGAGCATGAAGAGGAATTAAATCAATGTGAAGATCTTTTTAAGTAAAATTCAAACTATGTTTGAGAAAGTTTTGAAGTTTTGGACACGATAAACGAAGATAAATCATTTTGTCCATCTATTGAAAAACCTCCAGAACTAGAGTTGAAGTTACTCCTGAACATTTAAAATATGCCTTTTTAGGAGATTCATCTACTTTACCAGTTATAATTTCCTCAAAATTAACGATTGAAGAAGAAGAAAGGTTGATGAAAATTTTGAAAAATTTGAAGAAAGTGTTTGGATGGACAATTAGTGATATTAAAGGAATCAGTCCTTCAATTGTATGCATAGAATTCATACGGAAGAGAACTGAAAACCCAGGGTTGATGTGCAAAGGAGATTGAATCATGTTATGAAAGAAGTTGTAAAGAAAGAAATTTTAAAGTGGTTAGATGCTGGAATTATCAACCCTATTTCAGATAGTGCATGAGTTAGTCCAATTCATTGCGTTCCTAAGAAAGGAGGAGTAACTGTAACTATAAATGAACATAATGAGTTAATACCTACTAGATAAGTTACAGGGTGGCGAATATGCATTGATTTTAGAAAATTAAATATTGCCACTAGGAAATATCATTTTCCATTACCCTTTCTAGAACAAATGTTGGATAGACTAGCTGGGCATAAAAACTTTTATTTTCTGGATGGATATACTGGTTATAACCAAATTCAAATATCTCCTGAGAATCAAGAGAAAACAATGTTTACCAGTCCTTATGATACTTTTGCTTTAAGAAGAATGCCCCTTGGTTTATGTAATGCCCCTGCTACATTTCAAAAATGTAGGATGACAATTTTTTGAGATTTAATTGAAAAAGAGATTGAAGTATTCCTGGATGACTTTTAGTGTTTGAAACTTCATTTGACTCATGTTTAGAATATTTATCCAAAGTTCTTAAGCGCTGTGAAGAAACAAATTTAGTCCTTAACTAGGAAAAATGCCAATTTATGGTAGCAGGAGGAATTGTATTAGGACATCAAATATCAAAAAATGGTATGGAACTAGATCCTGTTAAAATTCAAGTGATCGCTAATTTACCTTATGCAACAAATGTAAGGAAAGTTAGGAGTTTTTTAGAACATGCTGGATTCTATAGACGATATATTCAAGATTTTTCAAAGATTGCTAAGCCTTTACGCCATTTACTAAAGAAAGATGCAATTTTTAATTTTGATGAGGAATGCCTAAAAGCTTTTAAGTTATTAAAAGAAAAACTAATCACTGCACCATTTATAGTTTCACCAAACTGGGAAAAACTTTTTGAATTAATGTGTAATGTTAGTGATTATGCTATTAGAGTTGTTTTAGGACAAAGATATGATAAAATTTTTAAAGTTATTTACTATGCTAGTAATACTCTTAATGAAACTCAAATTAATTATACAACAATTGAAAAAGAGTTATTAGCAATAATATATGCTTTTGATA
>NW_018250266.1:67264-78727 GCF_001263595.1 Phalaenopsis equestris | reverse complement strand
GGAAAGGATCTAATTATTCGAAGATGTGTACCATTAGAAGAAACTTATGAGATTATCCAAAAATGTCATAATTCTGATTTTGGGGGACATTTTGGTGTTGATAAAACAACATAAAAAATTTTACAATATGCATTTTATTGGCCTACATTTTTTAAAGATGTTAATGTTTATATCAAAACTTTAGATAGAGGTCAAAGAGTAGGCAATATTTCTATAAGAAATGAGATGCCTCTCAATTATATGCTAGAAGTTGAAAGATTTGATGTTTTGCTTTGTAGCCAGTGTTGACCTCACTTTTAGTTGAGGTTTAGTTTTTTTTCCTCTTTAGTAGCCTAAGGTCTAGCCATAGCACTTTCCTATTGACTATTCTTAGAAAACTAGAAAAGGAGCCCTTATCATTAGAAATTCTAAACTCTTTTCTACTGAACTTAAAGTTCCACATATTGGTCCTAACCTCTAGCACTCCTAACCTCTAGCACTAGTCCTAACCTCTAGCACTAAGTAGGTGGGGTCATTATAGGGGAACTCAAGATGAGTCGCCCTTAGGATTGCTGGACCTTAGGGTTGACCATGGATATTGAACTAGGGTTAAGGCAGTCACTTGCAATCACTTAGACTCACAATCACTCACTACCCTAAAACTAGAATTGCTAGGTTCTGGTCCCTTGATACTTTGGGAGACTCATGTAGGTGATATCCTAAACCCATTAGCCCTAGGCTAGGATTTGGCTAAGACCACAAGACCACTGACCCAAAATGGGGTTTCAATTGGTCCATGGCTTATTGATGGTGGTTGGCACTCTAACTCTACCAAGATACCCAACCTATCCTTTTGCCCCTAAATTCCCCCAAATTACCTAGCTACTTTTAGAACCCAAAATTTGGCCAAAATTTCCAGATCTACCCAAAATACCCAACTTGGTTAAAAAATCATTTCAAACACCTTGAAAACACCCAAACTACCAAAAATCACCAAAATTGGCCAAATTTACCCAAAATACCCCTCCTTACCCCAAAATTTGAAAAAATCCAAAAAATACAAAAAATCCCCAAAACCTCCCAAATATTCCCAGTTTAATTTTCCTCAACTACCACATGACCCAATTTGACCCAATTTGGCCCATATTTTCACAAATCACTCCAAATGTCTATCAAATTGGTCTTAATTTACCCAAATTTCAATTCTAAACTTAAATTCAACCTTTATGTGACCAATATAGACCAAATCTAATCTCAATTGGTCCATTATTTGAACCCAATTTTGATTTAGGTCAAAACCCCAATTTTGGGATTTAGGCCCAATTTTGATTTAGGTCAAAACCCCAATTTTGGCCCCATGACATGGTTCCACCAAATTGAACGTATAGCTCACTAAATTGGCCACAATTTGTGTTGAAAAACTTTCATAACATTCTCATACATCAAACTTGACCATTAATTGGCCATGGTGAGGCCTCACTTTCATTTGATTTCAACCTAAGTCCAAAAGCCCCAAATTTGCCCAAAATTGGCCATGTCTCAAAATCTCACCAAATTGAGGTGAGGGCCTTAACCCTTGAGGGCCTTAACCCCAAAATGTCCACTCCATCCCTTCATGAAAAATATTCACAACATCGCCCTTGATAATTTGAATCATTCAATTTGGACTTACCCCAAGGCTAAGACAACCTAGACCCATGTCTAGCCTAACATGCCCAAATTGGCCAAATTTCAAAAATCCCTCAAATTGACCTACCAATTGAACTCAAAATCACTTCAACCCTTCACCAAATACCTTCATAACAATCTTCTACAAAAAATTGATCAATCAATTGAGTCAATTGACATGGCTAACCTAGCCCAAACCCAAGCTTTGATCACTTCAACCCACATTGAGCCCATGCATTAAACATGACCAAACCACCTTAAAGCAATCAAATTTACTCCACCTCAGCCATTGGTTAGACCCTACGACTGAGACAAAACCCATCTAACCCAAGATAGATGAGCCATGGAACAAAAGCCCCCAAAATTAAGGGATCTTATTTCCAAAAATACACATGCTTAAGATACCCTTACCAAAATTAAACCCCATTGCATTAAATTGCTTTGAGAGATTCCCCTAGATTCCCTAAGCACCTAGCCACCTCCCCCTGCCATGCACAACAGGCCTAGTAGCCGGAAAAGCTTAAAACCGAGAGCCACCCCCATGGAACTTCACCCAAATTAAACCTAGAGGCCAGCTCAGCCAAATTAAATTTTAGAGCTCCTCTGCCCTCCACATAAGCAGAACAATGTACCCCCTTAGCCAATTTTATAAAAAGCACCTCCCACGGACATAGGAAGTAGTGCTAAAAATTTCTTAAAGAGATCTCCCTAAACTGACCACAAAGCTTCCCTAAGATCCCCTCAGTGCATTCCAACTATTTTCCCTCACCATTTTCCACTGTCGGAGTTCAATTTTGAGCTCAAAATCTTGTCAGAAATCATGATAGAGCCCAATACACTTCCACAGTCTACCAAACTCAAATTAACTTCACCCACACCTTCATAACAGTGAAAGAAGCTTAAGCCACATCAAATTCCCCTCTCACTGTGCCTCTACCAAAGCTCTAGACCAACACCCAAATCCGGCCGTGATCGAAATCATACTTAGGTCTTACTCCATAACCAAAGACTCAATCCCTAGCCTATTTGGATCACAACAAACGTGCCAAGACACTTTGATCAAAGCTTCACTTCTCAGAGCAAAGGTATAAAATCTCTCCCCCTCCCGAGCCTCTTTTGATTCTCTATTTGCTTAGAGTTAATTTGATAGCTTGATCACCTTATGGATGTGTCTGTCTAGTCTATACGAGCATTTTAAAAAAAATTCACTTAATTTGGTTGAGAAATGAGAGAGATCTTAAGGCTGAGAGATCTTAAGGAGATCTTAAGGCTAGAAGATGGACGGTTCTCATGCTAGGCTATCGGGGACGATGACAGAGCACCGTCCGATAGCGCGTGCATCAGATGAACAGTTGAGATGAAGCCAGACAACGCTTCCTAACACGAACCGCGGGCCAAGTCAGCTCCTACGTGGATGGCGGCATCCAACCCAAGCGCGCTGCGTAAAGTTCGGAGCTGCGTAGGATTTACATGGCGTCGCACTGTTTAAATAGATACATAGGGATTTTTCCTATTTTTTAAATACCCCTAATTTTAAAAATTCATATCTTGGTGTACAAAAATCATAAAAATAAAATAAAAATACCCTCTTGCTCAGTAAACGGAGAAAAATAATGTGAAAATAATTTGGAGTCCATTTGATGCATATTTTATTTTTAATAAATTAAATACTGATTTTGATTTTTTGATTCTTCATGCATGTAGTAATCTCACCATGGCTTGTAATTTTTGTATGTTGTTGCCTCTATCTTAGGGAACATTCCCTGATTTGTCCAAAGTCAGAGGAGGTCCCTAAGTAGAGAATCATATTTTTTAAGTTTATGTACATTATTTGCTTAAAATAATCATGGAAATTAGCATGTTACTTAGAAAAATCCAAGAAAATTTTGGAAGGTTTATGATGAGTAGGGAGCCTTTCGAAAAATTTTTCATGAACCAAGTCATTCAAAATATACCTAATCTTTACAAACCCTAAATCACTAAAATAATTAATTTTGGAAAATACAAACACCAAAATTACTTAATTTTTTGATCTCAACTAATGTTTAGGATCCAGAGAACTCACCAAAAAAATTTTAAAATATATTGAGTTCATTTTGTAACTTAAGTCGATTTTTTTAAAGATGGATAAAATTTTTTGCACTAAAATGATTTTTAAAAATCAAAATATAACTTTAAAAATTATAAAAACTTATTTTTTGAGTTCTCTGTGATCGAGGGTATTTTCAAAAATAAAATGGAGTTTAAATCAAAAACATGATTTTTAACCTATTTTAAATATTTAAATAATTAAAAATCCATAAAAATCAAAAAATTAATAAAATTCATGAAAATGTTCTAAATTACTTCTTAAGCACTTAGGAATAATTAGAATATTTTTCCTGGTTTTCTAAATAAAGAAACTGAATTTCAAAGCTTAAAAATAATTTTGAAAGGCTAAAATGGGTTTTCCCTAAGAATAATTCCAATAAATCAAATAAAACTCAAAAAAATATAAAATTTAGTCCTCTAAGTTCTCTAACCTCAAGGAGATTTTTCAAAAATAAAAAATTAATTTTCTTCTTTTAAAATATTTTATATTTGATAAATACCCCAGAAATTAAAATAATTCTTAGAATTCAAATAAAATTCAAAAAATCATGAAATTTAGTCCAAAGGCTTCTTTGGTCTACTTCTACCTCCAATTAAAATTTCAAGTGATTAAGGTTTACCTTGGTCAAGTTAGGAATTTTCTTTGAAGAATCCTATTTTTGCATGAAAATAATTATATAAATTAAATCAAAATTTTAAAAATAACATTTTTTCCTCTCATGTCTTAATTGACCCATGAATGAAGTAGGATAAAAATTTCAAAGTCATCTGAATTGAATTTGACAAATTACGAAGTGTTAGAGCCTTAGTGGGGAAATGTGTAATTTTGGAAATTTAGCCTTAATTAACATTTAGGCTTAATTTAAGGAGGAAAATGGGCAACCTCTGATCTTAATCAATTTATTTGGATGTTTGAAATATAAGGGGTTAATTGACAGAAACCAACCTCGTTTTCTTAATTGAAAAGATAAGTTAATACATTTCTAAATTATTAAAATTTGGAGTTTATTAAAATAAATGAGCCCAGGACTTAGGGGTATAACTTTTGAAGTCAATAATTAATCAATTTATTACCCCTATTTGATTTTCAAATGAAATTCAAATAATGAATCATGACCACCTAAAGCTTAACCTTTTCAAAACTAACTAAGACTCTTAAGGAGGTCTTAAGGGCTTAGTAGTGACTTAGGCTAAATCAATTTTCATTTAAATGAGGATTAGAAAAGTAAATATCAATTAAAACTAAGATATCTTTCAAACACTTCAAGCCTAATTAGGACCAAAATTTGGTTAAGTGTTCCAATAACACTAACTTGCCTCTTTAAGGGTCTTCACCCACATAATATTCAAAATTAAATTACAAATGATAATTACCTTACTCTTAGGGATAATTGATACATCAATGTTCATTGAGCATTAGGGTATTTGTAGGATGAATTATTAAGTAACATAATAAGTTTAAAAGAACTTGGGATTTTCCACCAGGCCGCAAGAGAGTAGCAAGGACTTGTCTCTTTCTCTAGATCTATTGGATACCTCAGAGATCTACTAAACTTAATATATTTTTCTTGACAACATCATCCTTAATTAAACTCCTAAGGACCCACCAAGATATGACCTAGGGTTAGATAGGTCATCAAAATTTTACCTCCCTGTTTCATATAAACTTCCTTAACTTGCTTTTTGAGTTTCTGGTGGTGGAATGAGAAGACTCGAGAAGACTCGCCAGGTATGACTCGCCAGGTATACTTTTACAGTTTTTAGCGTTGTCTTTCTTGTACTTTCATACTGTACTTTTATACCTGCAAATTTGCATGCTAAACAACTTTGTTACCATGCATGAAAACTAAAGCTATCAGGATAGCCGTAAAACCAAAACCAAAACTAAAACTAAAATCAACCAAGATAAAATTCATCGCCACAACACGAAATTCATCGCCACAACATTCAAAATATAAAACAACTCAAAATTTAATCACAAACATCACACAAAACTACAATTGCAACTAAATTAAGATGTCTCTATCGGATGATTGTAACCTACGGTTGTTAACGAGGCTTCCCACGGTCTAAATGAAATTATGAAACTCATTAATTTGAGTTTCGTAAATTCATTTGGACTAAGTGAGTCCAATAATGAATAGTGGTGCTGGAACGAGGTAACCGTAGGATCCTAACCGGTGTCGCTCTAATCAAGTTTAACATTCCCTCAAAAAATTTAAAGAACTTCAACCATAGGTCCAATTGATTTGACATTATAACTTGACACACTAGAAAGCTCAAACTCGTCGCAACAAGGAGCTTGGAGATAGCATGGTGGGCAGCACGGCCATCTTCAAC
Organism: Phalaenopsis equestris; assembly: GCF_001263595.1. Taxonomy (NCBI): domain Eukaryota; kingdom Viridiplantae; phylum Streptophyta; class Magnoliopsida; order Asparagales; family Orchidaceae; genus Phalaenopsis; species Phalaenopsis equestris. The sequence goes on along the minus strand of NW_018250266.1, from coordinate 72,649 downwards.
AGCAAAACTTGTCTACCCCAGCTAAACGAACTTTCTTCTTTAGAATTAATTAACAAAGCCATAAGAGTTCGAGGTTGCTTGCTTATGCAACGTAAATCCTCATCTATCCTTTAGAAGTGGGCGACGGGATTTCAATTCCGGTAACTGATAGCTTCTTACGGGCAATTCCTGCAACCAAAATAGCGCTGACAGCTTCTTGCGACTCCGTTGGGGATAAGCTTTTCTTTCCATACAAATTAAGAAATATTATCTTCACACATTGGTAATGTGTCCATGTCCCTCTTCGACTCCATGTCCCTCTTCGACCAATTCGACCAATTTACCCTTCTTCTGTTGGCATACTTTACCCATTTTTGTCTTAGGAAAGAACGATTAACTCCTTGGACTTCGGGACTAGCTGTTCAACCATCTTTGAACAGAGGGGTTCAAAAGGCCATTAAGGACTCTTTAAATTTTCATGTTTGGTTGGACCCTCAATAGGTGTGTCGGTGGACTAGTTCCACCAGGGCATTGTCTACCACTAAATGGGTCCCGCACTGGGTCCTAAATTACTTCACATCTCCCTTCCAAATTTCATTTGCTACTTTCTAAATCGTGTTGTACTACGCTCACTTTGAAATTTTCTGGCATTAATTAAATTTTATAAGATTTTAAAGTACCCATAAATTAAGACCCGCCCGGTCTACAGATCAACCTCTACTTTTAGTGCTTGCACTAAAAATTACGAGGTTTTTGGCCATATAGCTAACCCTGAAACTTTCTATTTTCAAGCCTGCTGCAATGGCCTGCCCGACACTGACCTTTTCTTGCAACCTGCCAATGAGCCACGAAGCCCGTAATCTTGCTCCTACCATCAAATTCAGAGCTGGTTTTGAAGATCTTGTGGTCATCCTTGAGAAAGCCCCGTTTGTGGTAATGAAGATCGCCACACCGGAAATACAAGAACCGTTTGTAGAGTTCAGCCTAAACTGCCTTCAAGACTTCCCTGCCTGCAAGAAGTCTAAAACTACTACCGTCACGACACCCGCCAAACCTGCTATCCCCGCTGCTGTTAAGGGGAAAGAAGTAATGATTATTGAGGATCCAACTGAGGCATTAACTATCCTGCCACCCGTGTTTAAAATCAGATCAAGTTCAAGGACTATACCGCTGACCCAAACTCAAAAAAGAAACTGTAACATGAAGGGTTTGGAGGGCCATCAAAGCCCAGGCTCCTAAGGAGACACCCGTTCAGGAGGAGCCTCATCAAGTTGAAGAAGTGTTGCCGGAAATTTATCCACTCCTACGAGGGAGTAGATTCCATCCTCTGATGGATACCGATGGATATGAGAGTATCCGGAGAATCGCCGTCGCACTACCACCACTTCATGGACATGGTGAGGAAGGAAAGGAATTCATTCCTATCACCCGAGTTAGTGCAGTTCAAAAGGCTAGCTATCGAAGAAGGATATTCAGTTAGCGAGTTACTTAAACAAGTAGGAGATACAATTTCCCCTCGCATGAAGAAGGAAATTTTGAAGGGAATCAAGTCCACTAGACAATCTCACAAGATAGTTATAGTGCCACCTACTCGTATCCCCGTTTGGTTCTGTTTAGGGAACAGAGTTGATACAGCAGTAATTACTACAGTAATTACTACTAATTATTAATTATACTGCCACCAGGACCGCAGGTCGTCGACCGGTTAAGTGGAGTTCGGGTCCGAAAATCTTACCCGTCACCCATTATGGAGACATTTCTACAATCCCAAAGGTAAAGACGAGACGATAACCTGGCACTGTAGCCGATCTACACCACGGGGAGCATACTTTCCCTCGACAAACTGATGTTTCTACTAAGAAACTCCGTCGTGATACATCATCATCGAAGAAGGAAAAGGTATGGGTACCCAAGGTCGCTGCACCGATACAGTCCGGTCAACCCGCAGGGCAGGAAATGAAATCAAGATCTGAAATATCTGACATCATCGCAACAATAACTAGTGAGACGGAGGAACAAGTTGAGGATGTCCATCAGGGTCCTCCAGATCTTAAAGCGATCAAGGAATCAATAATTGAAGAGAAAGCTGAGAAACTCATGATCGAGATTTCCGAGTTAGCATGAGAACATGAAGTTTCCATCTATAGCGATGAGGAAAATTTTGATTACAATGACTACTTGGAGGAAGATTTCATGGATGTCAATGTAATTGAAACAAGAGCCGCCACATCTGCACGCGAGGCTCAACCTCACACTGAAGAGAACGTCGTAGATGAACTGCGCAGGGTTGTCCTCCGACTGTAGTTATGACCATCATGGCCACCATTCAGGGGCAATCACAAGCACCACAATTGGCTTCTCTAGAGATTAATTAGCCAGAAATCATACACATTATAGATGAAAGAAGAGAGGTTACTTCAGCAAACAAAGATGAGCAACCAAAGAAAGATTCCCCATCAATTGTTATGCCAGAAAAGGAGTTCAAGCAAATGGTTGAATAAGTGTGGGACGCCTTAGCCCAATCCAAGGGCGGTGCATCAATTTTGAAGGGTAGACCTTACATGGAAGAGTTCGATGCTGTGCCTTTCCCCAAGGGTTTTATGGCCCCAAACTTCAAGATATTTGATGGGATTGGAAATCCCAGACAACACATAACACGATTTCGAGCAAGTTGTGGCAACACCAGATATAATGAAGCTCTACTCTGCCAGCAGTTTGTCAGCAGCTTGTCAGAAATTGCTTTTGACTGGTACGCTGACTTGCCCAACGGGTCAGTTAAAATATTTTCTAAGTTGGAACAGTTATTTGTGAAAAGATTTGTTGGAGCACAACACCATGTGTCTATTGGAGAGCTAAAGATGGAAAAATAAAGGCCTAGCAAAACTTTGGTCGACTATATTTTGAGGTGGAGAATTTTGATTATGTTGGTCTGCCATTTTTGCTACAGGAACATCATGCGATTAAAATTCTACTCATGAGCATTCATGGGCCAGTAGCTTTCATGCTCAAACCATCAACCATCAAATCCCTTGAGAAGCTACTCAGTAAAGCCAGCAGTCTTCAAGATAAAATTAAGCACATGGAGCCACACGAAAAGGCTAAGATGACCAAAGTGTTTGAAAAGAAATCTGGAGTAGTAGCGACCATCGACGATGGAAAGCAGCGATGAATATATATGCAGAAGAGCATCGCCAGTCTTCGTCATAGTATGCTAAAAAACAGAGTAGTCAATCTAACCAGCGACCGCCTCAAGAGGGATCACCTCGAACAGGGGATAAGAAAATGTCCCTGTTATAACGACGCAAAATGGTGTATTCTTTCAAAGATGAAGCTATACCTAAAATATTCAGAAGTCTGATCAAGAAGCCGAAGTTCAAACTACAAGATCCGAAGAAGCCCAAAGAAGTGGATAAGAAGAATGAACCAAATTATTGCCCATACAACCGGTTGCTTGGGCACACTATAGAAAAGTTCTTTGTCTTTAAAGACTGGCTCAAGAGGAACCTTAAAGAGGAGAACATAACAATCCCGAAAGAATATTTAAAAGAACGTGAAAAAGGTTCCATAAATATGATTTTGGCCAAGCCAATCTCCCCAATTGATCCGTATACTGGAATAGAGGGATGGAGTACAACTTGGGATGAACTAAAGAAGGTCCTCAATCAAATACATTATCCATCAAAAAAAATCTTCTGCATATACCAGAGAAGAAGGATGGAATGAGGTCTAGAGCAGATCATCCAAGAAAATACTAAGCAGGATCCAGTTTGCAACAAAACAAGCCTCCATTCAGAGTCTGCAGCATACCATGCCCGAGATGAAGGTTTTGTCAGGAGAGCTGTCGTCGTCAAGGATAAAGAATAAGAAGAGAAGCGTCACTATAAAGATTGATAGCACAAAGGGGTTGGATAAGGGCTTCCTCTACTAGATTAGTTGTCTTAGATTTGGGGAAGAAAATCCTCAAACCCTTGACTTTGTATTGACTTTGTATGATTGTTTGTATGATTGTCTTTTTGTCCCTCCAGGGTCTTATGAATATAATGATTGTGATTTCAACTACGTTGTAACTATTTCTAGTGATAGAATAACTGATTATAACCAATCTAACTTTGATCTCGATCCCCAAAACGATCCTTAAATCGTACTCAAGCCCGATGAAGTCGTTGTCAAGTCCAAAGAAGACATCAATGATACTGTTTACAACAGCACCGATAGCACCGATAACAAACACCGATAACAAAGAGCCAATTCTTGAGCATCACAGTACACTGCTTACCACCAACTTAGATCTTATCAATGATAAGGAAGACACACCAGAAGATTCAATAATGATATCTCAAGAAGAAGAAATCAAAGAAGTTATCTTAAGGAGCAGAAAAGTGTTACCACCAAGAACAACTCCAACAAACAAAGGAAAGCAGATAATGACCCGAGAAGAAATACCTCCACCTCCACTAGTGGAAGAACCACATAATCAAGATAAAATTGAAGGATCATACAAAGTAGACTACAACGTGCTAGCTCATCTTAGGAAGTTGCCGACCCGGTTAAGCATCTTCGACGCTCTGATCCTGTCAAAGGAGATGAGAGAGTCTCTGGTTACAGCTTTTCTTGACCCAAAAATTTACTTAGCTCAGTTGGTCAGTACATCCTCAGATGAAGTTTGTTCATTGAAAGAACAGCCCAGGGTAACCTTCACAGATGAAGACTTGCTGCTCGGTATCGCCGACCACAATCGTCAACTCTACATCTCCGTTAACATCGGCAGATTTGTGTTGTCCAGAGTTTTAGTAGATCCTGAAGCCTCTCAACTTGATAAGCCTACGAACATTAGCCTATTTAGATATTGAATCTCAAGGGCTTACGATCGATAAAATGATGTTAAGAGGGTTCAACCAAAAGTGAGAAAGAGCCCTCGGATCAATTACATTACTTATGAAGGTTGGAGAACTCGTGAAAATCGCTAAATTTCATATCATCGATGCTAAGACCTCTTTTAACGCTCTACTGGGTTGACCATAGATTCATGAGCACAATATGGTTCCATCATCTCTATACCAGTGCATCAAATACCGCAAATATGGTCAAGAAAATTGCATCAAAGGAGACCTACAACCATTTTTAGTACATGAAGTTGGTATCCATGAAGATGCTACCTATTACGTGCCTCCAAAGAAGAGTGTATTCTCTCATGAAGTTATCACCAACAAAGATGAAAATTCAGAAGAATTACAAAAAGGAGGCCATTCAACTCCGCTTCAGCGATCTTCAACCACTGCCTTACAACGAGTTGGTGAAGGTTCTTTTAGTGTTCTTTTAGTTCGTTGAGGCCGGAGACGTGGACGAGGAAGGATCAATTTAATTGTTGAACGGACTAGGCCAACTATCAACGTTGGTGATGAAGTA
>NW_018250266.1:57375-67254 GCF_001263595.1 Phalaenopsis equestris | reverse complement strand
CTAGCAACGTTGGTGATGAAGACAGTTCTGAAGACGAGATAATGATGACAAGATAGAAGAAACCTCAGTACGAAATATTCTTAGAAGATACAAAAAATAATGAATATGAAACAATGTATGATCGGATAAACCACTATGTGAATGCTATGACCCTTACTTCGATTCTCCCTCAAAAAGTCAAGTGTTTAGAGGTCAAGGAAGTCCGTAGTGTTGGTTCAAAGCTGATCAAATTTTACCGTGCTTCTACCTCTACAGAGCTTGAAAAACATGTAAATTTGGATGATGATCCTAATGAATTAATGGAATTGCCTTTTGGTTACTTCTTGCCTTATGTTCAAAAGTTAATCCAACAAGGACATTTACCAAGACAAATGCCAAAAGATAAATTTTAACTTTTGGAATGGTAAAAGTCGAACTCAAAATTCAAAAGAGGGTCTCGGATTTGGTACAGTCGGACCAGTCGATGATTCTGAATTTTTCATGGTTGTTACTGGTGAGTCAGAAGAGAATTGCTTCGATATAGAGGATGACTCTACTGATCAACTAATAGAAGATGCTCCCCAAAAATTTGAGGAGGAAATTAAATCAACCGTTGTTGAATTGGAAGAGATTAACCTCAGGACTGAAGAGTAACCCCGACGTACATTCATAAGTTCTCTACTCAATGACGAAGATTCTTCAGAATTGATCAAACTATTAACAGAATTCAAAGATTGTCTGAAGCAAGGTGTAGTCCATAAACTTGGGGTGGACAAGAATATAACCCCAGTAAAACAAGCTCCCAGGATAATGCGCCTTGAAATAGAACAGCAAGTCATCGCCGAGGTGAAGAACTTAATAGACGTGAACTTTGTAAAAGAAGAGTAATATCCCATGTGGATAGCTAACATTGTACCTTTTAAGAAGAAAAATGGGCAGATCCGTGTTTGTGTCGACTTCAAAGATTTGAACAAGGCATGTCCAAAAGACGAATATCCACTACCCATACCAGAGATGATGGTGGATATCGCTTCAACAAATGAAATTTTCTCCAGGGATACAACCAAATCAAGATACAACCAAATCAAGATGTCTCCCAAGGATGCAGCACTTACAGCCTTCAAAACATCGATTGGAATTTTCTGCTACACAGTGATGTTATTCGACCTAAAGAATGCTAGAGCAACATATTAGCGCACAATGATAAAGATTTTTGACGACCTCATTCATAACCAAGTAGAATGCTACGTGGATGATTTGGTCATCAAAAGTAAACAAAAAATAGACCATTTGTACAATTTGAGGTTGAGGATCGTACAATTTGAGGATCGTGTTCGAACGATTACGATGATATGACCTTAAAATGAATTCCTTAAAGTGTGCCTTCAGTGTTACCTTCGAGAAATTTCTAGGATTGGTTGTCCGTCAGTCCGTCATCAATCCGTCATCAAGGAATCGAGATTGACCCGGATAAAATTAAAGCTATCTTGGAAATGCCTCCTCCTAAAACCTTGAAACAACTACGTTCCTTCTAGGGGAAGTTGTCATATCTGAGGCGTTTTATTTCTAATCTCTCGGGTAGGTGTCAGCTTTTCTCAACATTAATTAAAAAGGACGCCAAATTTATTTAGGAAGAAAAATGTCAGCGGGCTTTCGAGGACGTTAAACAATATTTAATAACACCTCCTGTCTTGGCAGCCATATCCCAAGGAAATCGTTGATACTTTATACCGTGGGCTTAGATGACTCTCTTGGAGCCCTCTTAGCCCAAGTCAACGATAAGGGGAAAGAAAATGCACTCTACTACTTGAGCGTCGCCTAACACCGGTGGAGATAAGGTGTCCACCTATTGAGAATCATTGTCTGGCATTGATTTTCCCTGCTCAAAAGCTTAGACATTACATGTTTTCTCATAAGATTACCCTAATCTCAATTACCCTAGATTACCCTAATCTCAAAAATTAATCCATTGCAATATTTGATGACCCGACCAACACTCTTCAGACGTTTAGCAAGATGGTCAATGATCTTATTGCAATTTGATATAACTTTTGTTCCCCTCCGGGCTATCAAATGATAGATACTAGCAGACTTTCTCGCTGCACACCCACTGCCAGCTAGATCCTCTCTCAACGATGAGTTACCAGATGAGAAAATACTACAAATGGAATTCTCCAGAGCGCAATGCTGGGAGATGTACTTCGATGGTGCTTTGCCAGCCAAAAAAGATAAAAGATCAGGCACAGTTATACCAGACAAAGCAGCGATCGGTTTGATCTTTATCACACCAGATAAGGGTATGTTGAGGTTCTCATACCACCTTACGGAGTCGTGCACCAACAATGAAGCTGAATATGAGGCTTTAATCACTGGATTGGGAATGAAAATCTTAATGGATATAACAAACATTGTCATCTATGGTAACTCCCAACTCATCATCCAGCAAGTCGTTAGACAATACAGAATTTTGAAACCAAGGTTAGCAGAATACCATCACAGAATACCGTTAGCAGAATACCATCAGTACACGATGAAGCTCCTAGAACAAATTCTCGATGTGACTTTCTACCAGATTCCTAAGGGAGATAATGCTCATGTCGACGCTCTAGCATAACTTACTAAGGAAATTGCATGTCCCCCAGAGGATTCCATTGAAATCACAGTGTAAGGAAAACAAGTCTTGTCTCAGATCGATCTCGAAACTCTTCATAAGCTTGAAAAAGAGGAATCAATAAATACAGTTGCAGACATCAGTGAAGATTGGGGCAAGCCATTAATAGAATATTTGCATACTGGAAATCTGCCAAAAGACAAGTCTGAAGCATACCACATCACAAGGTCTATGTCTTACGTCCTGATGGGAAACATTCTCTACGGAAGATCATTCGACCAGATGTGGGTACGGTGTTTGAGCAGAGTTGAAGCAAAGAATATTGTCAAAGAGGTGCATGCAGCTTTGTGTGGTGCTTACCAGTCAGGGCCAAAAATGAAAATAAAGATCAAAAGACTCGGGTTTTGGCTAGCAAGAATGTCCGACTGAATGAGTCTAGCCAGAAAAAGTCACCAATGCCAAGTGCATGGAGTGGTCTTACACCAGCCTCCGAATGTGCTACACCCAACTGTTGCCTCGTGGTCATTCGAGTGTTGGGGCACGGATATAATAGGTCCGATAGACTCTCCATCTTCCAAAGGACACAGTTTGATACTTGCCACTACAGATTATTTCTCCAAATGGGCAAAGGTAGTACCGTTACATGAGGTTACGACACAACACGTCCTTCAATTTTTTAAAAGTCAAGTTGTCTACTGTTTCGGAGTACTGCAAAGAATAATTTCTGATAATGAGACAACTTTAAGAAGCACAAAGATCAACAGTTTTGTCAAAAGACATGGGATAGATTGGAGATACTCTACGATTTACTATCTTAGAGCAAATGGTCTGGTCGCAGCCCTCAACAAAACATTGGTAAAAATTTTAAAGAAAACACTCGATGAAAATAAAAGAGACTGGCACAACAAACTATTAGAAGCCTTGTGAGCCTACCATACGACTTTCTGGACTCCAACTCAATGTACACCCTATATGCTCGTATACGGGTTCGAGGTCGTTCTACCACTAGAAATCCAGACACCATCTCTCAGAGTTGATATTGCCAACCAACTCACAACAGAAGAAAGTGTAAAACTCAGAAAAGTGTAACTAGAAAGTCTTGAGGGAAAATGACTAGAAGCACAACATTTGTTGGAGCTTTACTAGGCGAAGATGGTACAAGCCCATGACAAATTGGTCAGCCCAAGGACATTCAAAGTTGGTGACCTCGTCCTCGTGCTCAAAAGGCCTATTCTTGCACGCCACAAAATAAATAGAAAATTTGAGCCAACATGGGATGGACCATTTGTCGTTGAAAAGGTCTACACAGGAGGAGCCTACTAGTTAGTGGACTTCCAAGGCAAAAGACCCATGTTACCAATAAATGCATGATATCTGAAAACCTATTACGCAACCTGATGTCGCTTGCCTTCTCTTGCTTTGAGACTTTGAAGCTTTGATTGTTTTCTTGTTTTAGGGTTATCTATTTGGCCATATGTCTATGACCGGGTTCCAAATTTTAAAATTAACCTCAATATAATGAAAAATTTGAGAAAAATTTTTTAAACTTCAAATTTTCTTGTTTCCACTTTTGAGTATAATGTCTTTTGAGTATAATGTTCCAAAAAAATTTAAACAAAACTCAGACATAAATAAACAATTCATTTCACTAAAATAAGCTAAAATTCACTTCAATAGATACTTTATTTTGTTCTTGTTCATGCCATGTTTTGGCCCACTGACATTTTTCCTGTCCTTTGTAGAAAAATGTCGGGACGGAGGCTGATCTTTGCTTTCAAGGATGGCTGGAGCCTCGCACTAAATGAGGAGATGGCGCCGCAAGGCAGTACCATAGACTTCATCATGGACTTTAACCAGGTCGACATGGACTACGAAGGTCCTCTCATTAATGTAGTCAGCTGCAGAGAGAAAGAGGGATTGCCTTCACTGCTGAAGGTGACTGCCAAAGATAATGTGCCACACAAAGGCAAGAACGTGATAATAGAGCAAGATTTGATGGAAAGGCCCAGCCGTCTGCCCTCCATGGTAGCTACACCGATTGGATGCTTAGTAGCCACCAATAAAGAATGAGTGCCAGGTGCGTCGCTTCGCTGGACGCAATGCAGGAACGCAGCCAACAGAGGGCTTTTCTACGAGAAGAAGACTTCAGAGAGAAATGAACAACTTACTCACCCTTATTCTTGAGGGGCATATTTATGATCCAGACATGAAAGAAACTTCTGTCAGCCTACCCACTACAGATGAAGAACCAGGGTTTGTGACAGAGCCAAAGACACCTTGAGCTTCAGATGTTTTATGCAAGGGTTCCCCAATGTGTAACATTGAGATACCTGCAGGGACACTGCAGGGACATCAGCCATTACCTGCAGGGACATCAGCCATAGGGGCATTTGTAGAATGCCCGAATTGCAATGTTCTACATTTACAACGATTTAGTACATTGGAAGAGTATACCTCCAGGACCAATGGGTCTCAGACTTCAGATTTTATGATGGATGAGCCATACGTTCCACTGGGGATAGATCAGTATATACCATGGAGCCCAGGGTCGTACATCCTGCTAGATGCCGAGTCTCGTGTTCCAGATCAGCCAATGCCTGTTTGGGTTCCTACCGATGTTTAGAGGAAGGAATGCCCGCGCCAGCTACCGACTCCTAGTACGATGGAGTACTACAAAATAACCAAATTGAATAAAAGAGAATTTGAATTTTACGAAAAAGTCCAGGAAAAATTCATCAACATATAGAGGGATTAGAACTGTATACCAGAGTCTTCTCAAAAACTGACAAACAAAGTATTCTTGACTGCATTTTTGACCTAAGGGACAGAGGTTGAGTAGGTTTACTTATGGAAAGGAACTATTCTGAGTCGAGGAAATGGATGCGAGGAAAAGGGAGAATTACTATCCAGCGTGGTTGCTGCTACAACTCCAAAAATGCCAGACTGGGAATCTGCCTGGGATCCTCAGACACGATCAAGTAGATCCACTATCGCCAATGATAAAGTGGACGATCAAAAGAATGGTGAGATGGAGTATTTTGCCTGCTACCTGCATTCCAAATAGTTGTATTATCAACATCTACGATGAGGGTGATTACATTCCTCCACACATCAATCACCATGACTTCGTGAGGCCTTTTTGTACGGTCTCATTCATGACTAAAAGTAACATCTTATTTTGGAAAGAAATTGACATTGTCGACCCTGGTGAGTTCAGAGGCTCTGTGGAGATTCCCCTACCAGTTGCTCAGTGCTTGTTCTTAAAGGAAACGGTGTAGATGTCGCAAAACATTGCATTCTACGGGTACGACACTGTAGGGTGTCCATGATTTTCCTTAGGATGGATGACAGCAAAATACCATATGGATTCCAGCCAGACTCGGAACTGGAAGGGATACAACCGTATGAGTTATGAGAGGGTTGTACCTCTAAGTACATGCGAAGGGAACTCTTATCCTGGAGCATGACTTAGAAGTTTTGCTCGATCAGGAGCTCTTCATATCTGATACAGAGGGCCAGAGGGTTCACTTTCATTTTTTATATATAGCAACATGATATCTATCTAATATATTCAGCCTATAATGTATTTATGGCATGAGATGATCTGGATGTACTTCAACATGGACTATATACTATACCTTTTTAGGAATTAGCCTATGTTTGTTCTATGAAATCTTTATTGAAGTAGATTAATGAAAATTTCTCTCAGAAATGTGCATTTTTGTTGGTTTCTATTTGTACGATGGATGGAAGCCGCGAACTAAGCGTTGGTTCAGAATTTCAATGAACGAAGAACGAAGCAACAAACCTTTAACAATAAAGAAATTTAAATAATTTTTTATATATATAAACAACAAAACAAATTTCTTTTGAAAATCAACCAATTAAAATTAAAATTTTAAAGACATATTTTGAAAAATTAAATGTGATAAAAACAATAAGAAAATAAAAGGAATCAGTTGAGTGGATTCTCTCGTTTTCGGAGTTTCTTACTCTTTGTTCACGCAACACACCCATCTTTATCTTCATTAAATTTCTTCACATCCTCATGAAATTTCACATTTTGCACAAAACCCCACAATACACAAAATTTCACATTCTGCACAAAACCCCACAAAACTCTACAAATCTTCTTCAACAAAATCAACATTTTCACATGACACATTTCTGCAAATTCAACATCACCAACTTTCTACACTATTTTCGTATGACTCTTGGAGTCAGTACCCAAATTTTGACTCCCCATATTCGAGATTGGTATAATCCCCCCTTTAATGGAGCATGGCATCCTATCCTTAATCATTGAGGTCGGTCCCTGACTATCGACTCACTTTTCAAAAATGATAACTAAAATTCAATTCTCATTTCTGGATCAGTACCAAAATTCTGATTCCTTCACATATTTTTATATTCTGTTCACATATTCCCCACAAATGCACTTATGTGAATCTGCATATTTTCTGCATAAGGACACATATTCTCTTGTCACCGCTTGGGTTGGATGTGAGTCCTAGTGCTTTCCTTCCTAATGTGACACATACATATTTTCTTATTACCTCTTGAGTTGGATATGAGTCCAAGTGCTTTCCTTCTCAATGTAGCACATATATTCTCTTATCACCGCTTGGGTTGGATGTGAGTCCTAGTGCTTTCCTTCCTAATGTGACACATACATATTTTCTTATTACCTCTTGAGTTGGATATGAGTCCAAGTGCTTTCCTTCTCAATGTAGCACATATATTCTCTTATCACCGCTTGGGTTGGATGTGAGTCCTAGTGCTTTCCTTCCTAATGTGACACACACATAATTTCTTGTTACCTATTGAGTTGGATTCGAGTCCTAGTGCTTTCCTTCTTAATGTAACACACATATTTTGTTATTACCTCTTTAGTTGGATGCGAGTCCAAGTGCTTTCCTTCTCAATGTAGCACATATATTCTCTTGTCATCGCTTGGGTTGGATGTGAGTCCTAGCGCTTTCCTTCCTAACATGACACACACATATTTTCTTGTTACCTCTTGAGTCTTATGTGAGTCCTATTGCTTTCCTTCTCAATGTAGCACATATATTTTCCTGTCATCGCTTGGGTTGTATGTGAGTCCTAGCGCTTTCCTTCTTAACGTGACACACACTTATTTTTTTTGTTACCTCTTGAGTTAGATGTGAGTTCTAGTGATTTCCTTCTCAATGTAGCACATATGTTCTCTTGTCACCTCTTGGGTTGCATGTGAGTCCTAGTGCTTTCCTTTTCAATGTAGCACATATATTCTCTTGTTAACTCTTGGGTTGGATGTGAGTCCTAGTTCTTTCCTTCCTAACGTGACACACATATTTTCTTGTTACCTCTTGAGTTGGATGTGAGTCCTAGTGCTTTCCTTCTCAATGTAGCAAATATATTCTCCTGTCACCTCTTGGGTTGGATGTGATTCCTAGTGCTTTCCTTCCTAACGTGACGTACATATTTTCTCGTTACCTCTTGAGTTAGATGTGAGTCCCAGTGCTTCCCTCCTCAATGTAGCAAACATTTTCTTCATCATCGCTTGGGTGGGATGTGAGTCCTAGCGCTTTCCTTCCTAACGTGACATATATATTCTCCCTGTCATATGTCAGTTTGAATATAACTCCCCAGTGATAACTCAAACTGGTACAACCCTTTCTTTCTAGAGATATCTTTAATGGTTGTCGTCTTCTACACTGTTGTTACCCTTTTGAGTCAGATGTGAGCCTCTGTGCTTTCCATCTCGATTCGGTCATCCCACACAATCCTATTCTCATCTTTTGAAATCAATTTCAAGACCACCTTAAATGGATTATGGCATCTGATTCGTATTTTGGGATTGATACCCAAATTTCAATTCCCACCTTGGGGTCAGAACTTATATACTGACTCCCATCCTTTATAAATACCTAAAATTTCATAACTCAACATTCACTCTCTGATCCCTAGCGAGAGTTCCTACTCCTTAATTTCAATCAGAAGATCACCTGATAAATCCCCAGTAGAAACAAATCACATACACAACCCTACACATACTTTCGGGTCTATTTACTTAAGAGTTTGTATTGGTTTTTGTTGATCTCGTCTGTCAACGCCAATACACGCGGTGTGCTTTTCCAACACACCACACCTATTGGGGGTCCATTTGTTGACCTCACTTCTGGTTGAGATTTAGTTTTTCCTCTTTAGTAGCCTAAGGTCTAGCCCTTGGACTTTTATATTGACTATTCTTAGAAAACTAGACAAGTAGCCCTCACCATTAGAAATTCCAAACTCTTCTCTACTCAACTTGAAGTTCCACATATTGGTCCTAACCTCTAGCAACCTGAGGGTTGACCGTGGGTGTTGGTCTAGGTCTAAGGCACTCACTTGCAATCACTCACTACCCTAAACCCAAAATTGCAAGGTTCTGGTCCCTTAATACTTTTGGGAGACTCGTGTAGGTGGTATCCTAAACCCATTAGCCCTAAGCTAGGCTTTGGCTAAGACCACTACATAGAGGACCCAAAATGGGGTTTCCATTGGTCCATGGCTTATTATGGTGGTTGGCACTCTAACTCTACCAAGAAATCCAACCTATCCTTTTGCTCTTAAATTCCCCCAAATTACCTAGATAGCTTTGGAACCCCAAATTTGGCAAAAATTTCCAAATCCAAATTGGTTAAAAAATCATTTCAAACACCTTGAAAACACCCAAACTACCCAAAATCACCAAAATTGGCCAAATTTACCCAAAACACCCCTCAACAACAACAACAACAACAAAGCCTTAATCCCACTACGTGGGGTCGGCTACATGAATCCTTTTTCTCCATTGCGTCCTATTTAGTGTCATATTTTCATTTAGTTCTATTAAATTAAGATCATTTTTAATACAATAAGCCCAAGTCTTCCTAGGTCTACCTCAGCCTTTTTTAACCAAGTCGAATCTAAAACATCTACTCTCCTAATCGGATCATCTAATGGTCGACGTTTAATATGACCAAACCATCTAAGACGACTTTCTCTAATTTTGGCCGTCACAGGAGCTACACCAACCCTATCACGAATATATTCATTCCGCATTTTGTCTCTAAGTGTAAAGCCACTCATCCACCTAATCATTCTCATCTCGGCAACACTTAACTTATTATTATGCTTCTCTTTTAAAGGCCAACATTCAACGCCATAGAGCATTGCAGGTCTCACCACCATCTTATAAAATTTTCCTTTCAGTCTTAGCCGTACTTTTCTATCACACAAAAGGCCCGAAGCATTCCTCCACTTCAACCAACCAACTTGAATTCTAC
>NW_018250266.1:43843-57166 GCF_001263595.1 Phalaenopsis equestris | reverse complement strand
AGACCATCCATAACTAAAGCAAAAAGATGTGGGCTTAAAGTTGACCCCTGATGTAATCGAACAAAAATAGGAAAATGTTTTGTCAATCCTCCTTCAGTTTGAACACAAGTAACAGCTCTAGTATACATATCTTTAATGACTTGAATATAAGTCATATCAACACATTTCTTCTCGAGAACTCTCCAAAGGATATCTCTTGGAACCTTATCGTAAGCTTTTTCTAAATCAATAATAATCAAATGTAGATTCTCCTTATTATCTCTGAACTTCTCCATCAAACCTCTCAATAAATGTATAGCTTCCATAGTAGACCTGCCAGGCATAAATCCAAATTGATTATGAGAAATTTTCGTGATGCATCTTAACCTATGTTCAATTACCCTCTCCCATAATTTTAAAGTATGACACATCAACTTAATTCCTCTATAGTTTGCACACTCTTGTGCATCCCCTTTATTCTTAAAAATTGGGATCAAAATACTCTTCCTCCACTCCTCAGGCATCTTTTTAGTTTTTAAAATAATATTAAAGAGTTTAGTAAGCCAAGAAACTCCCAAATCTCCCAAATATTTCCACACTTCAATTGGGATATCATCAGGTCCTACAGACTTTCCACCCTTTGTTTTCTTTAAAGCCTCCTCAACTTCTTTTTTGCTAATGCGACGGTAAAAATGAAACGTTTTATTATTATTTACGATATTAAAATCACTAAGTTCGATCGTATTTTTAGAAACTTCATTAAAAAGTTTATCAAAGTAACTCACCCACCTATGTTGAATATCTTTTTCCAAGAAAAGTACTTTTGATTTTCATCTTTAATACACTTTACTTGAGTTAAATCTTTACTTTTCTTTTCTCTTTGTTTGGCTAGTTTAAACATATATTTTTCACCCTCCTTAGTATCTAATCTATTATAAAGATCATTAAAAGCACCCCTCGTTACCCTAAAATTCCTAAAATTCCAAAAAATCCCAAAAATACTGAAAACCTCTCAAATATTCCCAATTTCATTTTTCTCAACTACCACATGACCCAATTTGGCAAATTTAACCATCTTTGATCAAAATCCCCAAATTGTCCTTTAAACGCCTATATTTCCCCCCAAATCACTCCAAATATCTATCAGATTGGTCTCAATTTACCCCAATTTAAATTATAAACTTAAATTCACCCTTGATGTGACCAATATAGACCAAATCCAAGCTCAATTGCTCCATCATTTGAACCCAATTTTGATTTAGATGAAAACTTCAATTTTGGCCCCATGACTTGGTTCCACCAAATTGAACTCATAGCCCACTCAATTGGCCACAATTTGTGTTGAAAAACCTTTATAACATCCCCATACATCAAAATTGACCTTCAATTGGCCTTGGTGAGGCCTCAATTTCATTTGATTTCAATTTAAGTCCAAATGCCCAAAATTTGCGCCAAATTGGCCATGTCTCAATATCTCACCAAATTGAGGGCCTTAACGCTAAAATTTCTACTCCATCACTTCATGCAAAATCTTCAAAACATCTCCTTTGATCATTTGAGCCATTTAATTTGGACTTAGCCCAAGGCTAACCCAACCTAGACCCATGTCTAGCCTAACATGCCCAAATTGGCAAAATTTCAAAAATCCCTCAATTTGACCTGCCAATTGAACTCAAAATCACTTCAACCCCTCACCAAATATCTTCTACACAAAGTTGTTCAATCAATTGGGTCAATTAACAATTGGGTCAATTCCCAAATCCAAGCTTTGATCACTTCAACCCACATTGAGCCCATGCATTAAACATGACCAAACCACCTTAAAGCAATCAAATTAACTAACCACCTTAAAGCAAACCACCTTAAAGCAATCAAATTAACTCCACCTCACCCATTGGTTAGACCCTACGACTGTGCGAAAACCCATCTAACCCAATATAGCTAAGCCATGGAATAAAAGTCCCCAAAATTAAGGGATCTTATTTCCAAAAATACACATTCATAAGATACCCTTACCAAAACTAAACCCCATTGCATTAAATTGCTTTGACAGATTCCCCTGGATTCCCTAAGCACCTAGCCACCTCCCCCTGCCATGGACGGCCGGCCTAGTCGCCGAAAAAGCTCAAAATTGAGAGCCACCACCATGGAATTCACCCAAATCAAACCTAGAGGCCAGCTCAGCCAAATTAAATTGTAGAGCTCCTCTACCCTCCATCTAAGTAGCAGAACGCACCCCCTAATTGGCCATTACAACCACCCCTTAGCTATTTTTATAAAAAGCACCTCCCACGGCCATAGGAAGTAGTGCTGAAAATTTCTTAAAGAGACCTCCCTAAACTTATCACAAAGCTTCTTTAAGATCCCCTTAATGCATTGCAACTGTTTTCCCTCATCAATTTCCACTGCTGGAATTCAATTTTGAGCTTGAAATCTTGCCGAAAATTAGGACAGAGCCCAATAAACTTCCACAGTCTACCAAACTCAGATTAACTTCACCCACACCTTCATAACAATGAAAGAGGCTTAAGCCCCATCAAATTCCCCTCTCACAGAGCCTCTACCACAACTCTAGACCGTCACCCAAATCTGACCGTGATTGAAATCATACCTAGGCCTTACACCAAGATAAGAGACTCAATCCTTAGCCTCCTTAAATCACAACGAATGTGCCAAGACTCTTTGATCAAAGCTTCACACTTCACATATTTTATTTTTAATTAATTAAATACTGATTTGGATGTTTTGATTCTCCATGCATGTAGTAATTTCACCATGGCTTAAAATTTTAGCATATTGTTGCCTCTGTCTTAGGAAACATTCCCTGATTTTTCCAAAGTCAGAGGAGGTCATTAGACAGAGAATCTTATTTTTCAAGTTTATATACATTATTTGCTTAAAATAATTATGGAAATTAGCATGTTGCTTAGAAAAATCTATGAAAATTTTGAAAAGTTTATGATGAACAAAGAGCCTTGAAAAAAATTTCTCATGGGCTAAGTCATTCAAAATACACCTAATCCTTACAAACCCTAAATCACTAAAATAATTAATTTTCGAAAATACAAACATCAAAATGTCTTAATTTTTCATCTCAACTAATGTTTATGATCCAAAGAACTCACCATAAAAATTTCAAAATATTTTGAGTTCATTTGGTAACTTAAGTTGATTTTTTAAAGATAAATAACATTTTTGGCACTAAAATGATTTTCAAAAATCAAAATATAACTTGAAAAATTATAAAAACATGTTCTTTGAGTTCTCTGTAATCAGGGGTATTTTCTAAAAATAAAATAGAGTCTAAAATAAAAACTTGATTTTTAACCTATTTTAAATATTTAAATAATTAAAAATCCATAAAAATCAAAAAGATAATAAAATTCATGGAAATGTTCTAAATTGCTTCCTAATCACTTAAGAATGATTAGAATATTTTTCCTAATTTTCTAAATAAAGAAACTGAAATTCAAAGCTTAAAAAGAATTTTAAAAGGCTAAAATGGGTTTTCACTAAGAATAATTCCAATAAATCAAATAAAACTCAGAAAAATATAAAATTTTCTCCTCAAAGTTCTCTGACATTAATGACATTTTTCAAAAATATAAAACTCAATTTTCTTCATTTAAAATATTTTAAATTTAATAAATACCCCATAACTTAAAATAATTCTTAGAATTCAAATAAAATTTAAGAAGTCATGAAATTTGGTCCACAGGCTTCTCTAGTCAAGCTCTACCTCTAGTAAAAATTTCAAGGGATTAGAATTTAGGTTGTTCAAGTAAGGAATTTTCTTTGAAGAATCCTACTTTTGCATGAAAGTAATTATATAATATAAATTAAATTTTGAAAAATCACATTTTCTCCTCTGATATCTTAATTGACCCATGAATGAAGTAGGATAAAAATTTTCATTTGAATTGAATTTGATAAATTATGAAGTTTTAGAGCCTTAGGGGGCAAAAGTGTAATTTTGGAAATTTAGCCTTAATTAACATTTAGGCTTAATTCAAGGAGGAAAATGGGCAACCTCTGATCTTAATCAATTTATTTAGATGTTTGAAACACAAGGGGATAATTGGTAGAAACTTACCTCACTTCTTAAATGAAAAGATAAGTTAATAAATTTCTAAATTATTAATATTTGGAAGTTTATTAAAATAAATGAGCCCAAGACTTTGGGGTATGACTTTCTAAGTCAATAATTAATCAATTTATTACCCCTATTTGATTTTTGAATGAAATTCAAATAATGAATCATGACCACCTAAAGCTTAACCTTTTCAAAACTAACCAAGACACTCACCTAGGTCTTAAGGGCTTATAGTGACTTAGGCTAAATCAAGTTTCATTTAAATGAGGATTAGAAAAGTAAATATAAATTAAAACTAAGACGTCTTTCAAACACTACAAGCCTAATTAGGACCAAAATTTGGCTAAGTTCTCCAATAATATAACTTGTCTCTTTAAGGGTCTTCACCCACATAATATTCAAAATTAAATTACAAATGATAATTACCTTAATCTTAGGGATAATTGACACATCAATGTTCATTGAGCATTAGGGTGTTTATAGGATGAATTATTAAGCAACATAATAAGTTTAAAAGAACTCAGGATTTTCCACCAGGCAACGAAAGAGTAACACAGACCTGCTTCTTTCTCTAGATCTATTGGATACCTCAGAGATCAATTAAACTTAATATATTTTGCTTGGCAAGATTATCCTTAATTAAACTTCTAAGGACCCACCAAGATATGACTTAAGGTTAGATAGGTTGTTAAAATTTTACTTCCCTGTTTCATATAAACTGTCTTAACATGCCTTTTGAGAAAATTTTACCTCCCTGTTTCATATAAACTGCCTTAAAATGCTTTTTGAGTTTCAGGTGGTGGAACGAGAAGACTCGCCAGGTACGGTTTTACAGTTTTTAGCGTTGTCTTTCTTGTACTTTCATACTGTACTTTTATACCTGCAAATTTGCATGCTAAACAATGATGTTACCCTGCATGAAAACTAAGACTATCAGGATAGCCACAAAACCAAAACCAAAACCAAAACTAAAACTAAAACTAACCAAGACAAAATTCACTGCCACAATATTCAAAATAAAAAACAACTCAAAATTTAATCACAAACCTCACACAAAACTATAATTGCAACTAAATTAAGATGTCTATATTGGATGATCGGGAATCCCTCGAAGGAGGTAACCTACGGATGCTAACGAGGCTTACCACGGTCTAAATGAAATTATGGAACTCATTAAGTTGAGTTTAGTAAATTCATTTGGACTAAGTGAATCCAATAGAAAATAGTGGTCTCGGAATGAGGGAACCGTAGGATCCTAACCGGTGTTGCTCTAATCAATTTACATGCCCCCATAAAATTTAAAGAACTACAAACATAGGGCCACCTGATTTGACATTATAACTTGACACACACTATAAAACTCAAACTCGTCGCGGCAAGGAGCTTGGAGATAGCTTGATGGGCAACACGGCCATCTTCAACAACAAAACCTGTCTTCCCCATCTAAACCAACTTCAAAAGAGTGAATCAGAAATTAGGGACTAATTCAAAAATGAGAATTGAAAGATAGGGATCAATCTTAAAAGAGAGCGTCAGAAGGTAGGGACCAACCTCAAAAGGGTGAATCAGAAATTTGGTACTGATTCAAAAACGAGAATTGAAAGGTAAGGATCAATCTCAAAAAAGAGCGTCAGAAGGTAAGGTCCGACCTCAAAAGGGTGGATCGGAAATTAGGGACTGATTTGAAAATGAGAACTGAAAGGTAAGGATCAGTTTCACAAGAGAGCGTCGGAAGGTAACGACCGACCTCAATTCAACAAAACCTATTTTGAATATTTAAATAATTAAAATTCATAAACATCACAAAAATAATAAAATTCATGGAAATGTTCTAAATTTCTTCCTAAGCACTTAAGAACAATTAGAATATTTTTCCTGATTTTCTTAATAAAGAAACTGAATTTCAAAGCTTAAAAATAATTTAAAAGGCTAAAATGGGTTTTCAATAAGAATAATTCCAATATATCAAATAAAACTCAAAAAAACATAAAAGTTTCTCTTCTAAGTTCTTTAACCTCAAGGAGATTTTTAAAAAATATAAAAAATTTTTTCATTCAAAATATTTTATATTTAATATATACCCCAAAAACTAAAATAATTCTTAGAATTCAAATAAAATTCAAAAAATCATGAAATTTGGTCCAAAGGTATCTCTGGTCCAACTCTACCTCCAGTAAAAATTTCAAAGGATTAAAATTTACCTTACTCAAGTTTGGAATTTTCTTTGAAGAATCCTTTTTTTGCATGAAAATAATTTTATAAACTAAATTAAATTTTGAAAAAAATCACATTTTGTCCTCTGATGTCTTAATTGACCCATGAATGAGGTAGGATAAAAATTTCAAAGTAATTTGAATTGAATTTGATAAATTATGAAGTGTTAAAGCCTTAGGGGCAAATGTGTAATTATGGAAATTTAGCCTTAATTAACATTTAGGGTTAATTCAAGGAGGAGAACGAGCAACCTCTGATCTTAATCAATTTTTTTGGATGTTTGAAACACAAGGGGTTAAATGGTAGAAACCAACCCCAATTCTTAATTGAAAAGATAAGTTAATAAATTTCTAAATAATTAAAATTTGGAAGTTTATTAAAATAAATGAGCCCAGGACTTAGGGGTATGACTTTTGAAGTCAATAATTAATCAATTTGAGACCCCTATTTGATTTTCAAATGAAATTCAATTAATGAATCATGACCACATAAAGCTTAACATTTTCAAAACTAACTAAGACACTCACCTAGGTCTTAAGGGCTTACTAGTGACTTAGGCTAAGGCTAAATCAACTTAGGCTAAATCAAGTTCCATTTAAATGAGGATTAGAAAAGTAAATATAAATTAAAACTAAGAAGTCTTTCAAACACTACAAGCCTAATTAGGACCAAATTTGGCTAAGTGCTCCAATAAAACTAACTGCCTCTTTAAGGGTCTTCACCCACATAATACTCAAAATTAAATTAAAAATGATAATTACCTTACACTTAAGGATAATTGACACATCAATGTTCATTGAGAATTAGGGTGTTTATAGGATGAATTATTAAGCAATAAGTTTGAAAGAACTCAGGATTTTCCAACAGGGAGCGAGAGAGTAGCACGGACCTGCTTCTTTCTCTAGATCTACTAGATACCTCGGAGATCTACTAAACTAATATATTTTGCTTGACAACATCATCCTTGATTAAACTCTGAAGGACCCACCAAGATATGCCATAGGGTTAGATAGGTCGTCAAAATTTTACCTCCCTGTTTCATATAAACTGCCTTAACATGCTTTCTGAGTTTCAGGTGGTGGAACGAGAAGACTCGTCAGGTACACTTTTACAGTTTTTAGTGTTGTCTTTCTTGCACTTTCATACTGTACTTTTATACCTGTAAATTTACATGCCAAACAACAATGTTACCCTAGCCACAAAACTAAAACCGAAACTAAAACTAAAATCAACCAAGATAAAATTCACCGCCACAACATTCAAAATATAAAACAACTCAAAATTTAATCACAAACCTCACTCAAAACTACAATTACAACTAAATTAAGATGTCTCTATTGGATGATTGGGAATCCCTCAGAGGAGGTAACCTACGGTTGTTAACGAGGCTTCCTATGGTCTAATTGAAATTGTAGAACTCATTAAGTTGAGTTTAGTAAATTCATTTGGACTAAGTGAATCCAATAGAAAATAGTGGTGCCAGAATGAGAGAACTGTAGAATCCTAACTGGTGTCACTCTAATCAAGTTTAACATGCCCCCATAAAATTTAAAGAACTTCAACCATAGGGCCACCTGATTTGACATTATAACTTGACACACTAGAAAACTCAAACTCATCGTGGCAAGGAGCTTGGAGATAGCATGGTGGGCAGCACGACCATCTTCAACAACAAAACTTATCTTCCCTAGCTAAACCAACTTCCTTCCTTAGAAATAAACAACAAAGTCATGGGACTTCGAGGTTGCTTTCTTATGCAACATAAATCCTCATCTTATCTTTAGGCCTTTGTATAGCCCTGTTATACAATATAAGCCCTAACTCGTCTTAGGATTTCGAGGGTGTCATTTGTCCTAAATCCTCATATCTTCCAGTCTATTTGTGTGATCGTTTCACAAAAATGTAAGCCATAACTAATAAAATTGGCAGGATGAAACACTTAAATATTTCTCCTCAAAGCTAAAGCCAAACATTAGGATAGCTTGGGAAGTCACCAAGGTTCCCCTTTGGATCCATGACATCCCCTAGTTGTTCCTCCTTTGGACTCTACAACAAAATGATTCCAAACATGAACCAATACCCTTTCACACTTCTACGTCCAATCTCATTGAAAAGTCCTACCCTTTGAAATTCCTTGAAGATAATATTTCCCGATTTTTATCGAGAGCCTTCTTAATTGTCTTTGGACATTTAAGTTGTGATTAACTATAGGGGCTTGCCCTGCTTGCCCTTATAGTTGCCCTTATAGGAAGCTTTTATCGAACCCAGCTTAATATAAACCCTATTTAATTCTTTATATTAAATAGGGGAACTTGTCGGCAAACATAAGGGTTTCACAGACTAAACAAACATCATATGTTCCTTAGTTTATTTGATCGAGTCTCATCCTCAAGTCTTGTATTTATCCTTCGGGATAGATATAGGATTTGAGGTATAGCGCTCTTTCATTTAAACTATGAAAAAAATATGAGGTCAGTTTAATTTCATATTTTTTTAAAACTAAATATATATGTAAATTAAAATGTTCTTGTGAAGCGGGCGACGGAATTTCGATTCCGGTAACCGAAAGCTTCTTACGGGCAACTCATCCAACCAATAATAGCATCGATAGGGGATTAGATTTCATGGGACCATTTATACCATCTTTCGGAAATTTATATATTTTGTTAGCAGTGCACTATGTATCTAAATGGATAGAAGCTATTGCTTTAACTCGATGTGATGTTCAAAGTATTGCAAAATTTTTAAAAATGAATATATTTTGTAGATTTGGGATCTTAAGAGTTATCATTACTGATGGGGGAAGTCATTTCAGAATTGCCTTAATGGAGAAATTATTAAAAAAATATCATATAAATCATAGGATTGCTACTGCTTATCATCCTAAGATAAGTGGTTTGGCTGAATTATCCAATCAGAAAATTAAAAAAATTATGGAAAAATCTGTGAATCCAATAAAAATTGATTGGTCAGTCAAAATTTTCTTGAATTTAATATTGCTTCTTTGTGTGCTTATAGGACTGCATACAAAACTCCTACAGGAATGTCCCCATATAGGCTAATATTTGGAAAAGCTTGTCACTTACCAGTTGAACTTGAGCATAAGGCATATTGGGTATAATTTGAGTTCAATTATAATTTGAAAGATGCTGGTGAGAAAAGATTTTTACAATTAAATGAGCTTGAATAAATATGGAATGAATCTTATGAAAGTGCCAAAATTTATAAAGAAAAGATGAAAATGTGGCATGATCGAACGATTCTTACTAAAAATTTTCAGCCAGGGCAACAAGTTTTGCTATATAATTCAAGGTTAAGATTATTTCTAGGAAAACTTAAGTCTAGGTGGATGGGCCTATTTATTGTGATTACGGTTTATCCTTATGGGGCTGTGGATATTAAAGATCTAAATTCTTAGAAAATATTTAAAGTTAATGGACATAGACTGAAACCTTATTTTATAGAGAATTCAATTATATATTTATTGATGGAATGATGTTGGGTCAGCTAGAGTAAGCACTGGTTGCGTCGAGTTGACAACATAAAACCAAGCGCTTTGTGGGAGGCAACCCATATTTATCAGTGTGTTTTTATCTTGATTATTGTTTTATGCGTGATTAAGAAAATTTGGGGTAGTATTTTTGAGATTATTATGTGTTGGTATTGATTTGAAGACTTTATTTAGTGATCTAGACATGTTAAAATGGGAATTTGGATGTTAAGCTGACTAGCGCAAAAATGTGCACTGGCTCTTAAGCTCCAAATCCGGTGCTTAAGCGTGGCAGTTTAAAAACATGTGTGAAATTAAAATTCTAGATGGGAAAACTATTTAGAAGTTTGTAAAAACATGCCAAGGCAGTTTCTAAACATGTCTAGAAGTTATTGGAAGGATTTAGGCCTATAAATAGAATGGTTTAGAGAAGGAATTTCACCCCAAATCATTTATAGCCCTAAAGTCTAAGAGAGAGATAGATTTTATGATGATGTCTTCATGGGAGATGTATTTGAAGAAGGAGGAGACCATGAGGAAGAAATTTGTTAGTCAATGTGCACAAGAGTTGTATAACGGTTTCTTAGTTGTTAGTATTGAAGGGATATTAGAGAAGATCAACAAAAGTGAAAATACCATGTCTTTACTGGAAACTAAGGTATGGAATGTCTTTACTGGAAACTAAGGTATTGGAGATTCATGCACATCTTAAGCATATTAGATAGCAATTGAAAATGCAATTTAGCCACACTAGTTATATAGATGAAGCGGATACGGAGATGTTTCTCAAGAAGAAGTGGATTGAAGAAAATTATTTCAGAGCACGTTACCACCGTCAGTTTTATCAACTTTATATTCCAGTTGCCCCAGGAGAGACTAATGAAAAACCTAATTTTTTTTTTCTTTCTAATGAAGAATGGAATTAAGTTCTATGTTTGATGTTATGTTTTTGTGTGTTTAAAGTCATTTTCTTTAAGTGTTTTAGTGTTTAAGACTTGCTTTTAGTGTTTTTGTTACTTAGGTGTTTAATTGTGAAAGATTGTTAAGTGTTTGAATTTATGAAAATTTTCTCATCCAAGACTATTTGAAATGAGAACTAAGTTTTTAAATGTATTTATACTCATCTGTGAATTAATATAAGTTTGTTTGTGTGAAATTCTGTGTTGTTTTAGTCTCGAATTGAAATAGTTATTAAAGAGAATTTTGAGATAAATGAGAGTTATAGGAAGTTGAAAATAGTCATTTAAGTGCTATGAGAACATTTAGGGGTGGTTTACTTTGGCAAATAGTGCATTTTACTTTAATTTGAAATTTCTGAAAAATCGTGCACTGGCACCTAAGCGCCACATCTCGCGCTTAAGCGCGAGCAAACTTGAGAGGCAGACGCTTAAGCGCCACTTAACCACAGTTAAGCGCTGGTTCACGAAAACTAGTTTGCAAACGATTAAAAGTGAATTTATGAGCCAGAAATTTCCATTTTTAGTGCCACCATCTCCTTCTTCCTCTCGATTTCACGATTTTTGAGTGCTACGGTACATCTAATGTGAAGATTTCT
Source organism: Phalaenopsis equestris (assembly GCF_001263595.1). Classification (NCBI taxonomy): domain Eukaryota; kingdom Viridiplantae; phylum Streptophyta; class Magnoliopsida; order Asparagales; family Orchidaceae; genus Phalaenopsis; species Phalaenopsis equestris. The sequence continues at coordinate 45,835 of NW_018250266.1, read as the reverse complement.
TGTTGGAATCAAGTGAAATTTGCTAGATCCAAGTTCTTTGAGGTAAGAGCTTTACTTCTATGTAAAAATTTTGGATTTTCACCATGTATTTTGAACACATCTGGAGAAATTCGAAAATTCACTATCCATGGTGAAAAATGAGGAAAAATCTATTGAGATCGCATGAGAAGTTTAGTTTGTGTTTTTCAAAGTTTCGTTTAGTGATTTAAACTTAATTTTTTAAGTTGTTGTTGGAATTTATCAAATTTGTAGAATGACACCAAGAATGAAGAGGAGCAAAGGCAAAGGCCCTTTTGATTCATGGAAATTTGTTAGTTTAAAAGCTTAAGATCAGAATAGTGATGCGTTGCAATCACGCAAACTGATTCAGGAGCAATGTTTTAGAAATCTGAGTGGAGACATGGAAGATTTAATTGTTCGCCGATAGTGGGAACAATTCTGTTGTCTCCCTTCTATGGCAGTTATATCTGTTGTGAGGGAGTTCTATGCAAATCTCCCTGAAGCTGAAGAAAATTGAGTCATGGTTTGAGGGAAGTTGATACCTTTTTCACCAGAGATAATCAACTTGTTTGACCATTCACCACCGAATAATTTATGTTTTTATGCAAATTATAGTCCTATGCAAATTATAGTCCTACTAAAGCGAAATTAGACGAGATTATTTCTTACTTGACTGTTGGGAGAGGACTTTGGAAGATAACAAATGAAAGGAGAGTTAATTTCCCAACTTCAAAGTTATGTCCACCTTCAAAGGCCTAGCACTATTTCATTTATGATTGTCTGCTTCCGACCAATCATATCAGTGAAGTGACCAGAGAAAGAGCGATGTTGAACTATTGTATTCAAGAGGGAAAGCTCATTAGCATTGGAGCTTTGATCTGTCAGACTATCATCAGTTCTTCTACAGCTGTTACAATTGCAGGTCTAGGATTTTCTTCCTTGATATTTTCTTTGTGTTAGTAGGCTGGAGTGAAATATGATAGCTGGGAGGAAGTGTTATTACCTCTAAAGCCTATCACTAAAGTGAATGTGAAGACTTATTTTGAGCATTCAATTTTTGGCTGGAGAGGTTGATTTTCCAGAAGTTATGGAATGGATACGTCTACTGCTTCTTCCTCTGCTGCTTCTACATCTAGACCATCTACCTCACGTGCTTCTACATCTCAAGGTGAGTCTAATGATACCTGAGATGAGTAATTACAGAAGATGATGGATAATATAAATTTTACCGTTAATAAGGTACAAAATTTAGAGTGTTTTGCAGATCGTACTAATAATTATAATAGGAGAAAGACTGATTATGAAGAGAAATTCCACTCATCTTTGGAGAGCCTATTTAGAGGTGACCCAGGAGTGCAATTGCTTCCATATCCTTGGTATCCTGATTTTGAGCCTGCAGAAAAGTGGAATAGCAGTGATTCTGAGGATGAAGAGTAGGCTTTAGATATTTTTATGTTTATTTATGTTGAAGACTATTTGATGTAGTACTGTTACAGTTGTTTTGTGTTGATTTGGACTATGTACTATGTTATGTTTGAGACCTTTTATATTGTTATTGTCATGTTGTTTTTTGTTAGTGGCATGTCTTAACATTCTAGGGTAGTAACTGTTGATGTGTGTTTAATATTGTTTTAGTTGGTTTGGATTGAACCTATGTCTTTTGAAAAGTTTGAAAATCTAGCTAACTTAGATCTTAAATTTAAATTTCTGAAAGTACTACTCTATATTTTTCTTTTATCATGTTATTTATCATGTTAGTTTGTTTTATCATGTTAGTTTGTTTGTTTTTATGCTGAGACCGTGAAATCAAGTTAGTGTATTAGTTTACTTATATGTTTATACCCATTGCTTATAAGTATATTGAATCTCTACAAGTTAAATTGAAATTAAAATATAGAAAATTTGAACAAAAATGAATTTTACTCCTGTTTTTAGTTTTATACTTGTATCATTAGGGTTAAAAATTCTTTTTAGTATTTAAATTTTCATTCC
>NW_018250266.1:30904-43672 GCF_001263595.1 Phalaenopsis equestris | reverse complement strand
ATATGAAGTTATATTAGGGAAGTAAAATTTGATTTTAGAAAGGAGTAAGAAAATTTAGTTAAATTGTTTTTGTAATGAAGAAAAACTTTAACATAAACAGTTTTTAGATGAGAAAATGATTAATATAAGTAACTATCTTTAGTAAGAAAAATTGTATTTTTGAAAATTTTAGATAATTTAGACTTTTATTTTTTATACTTAAATTTCTTTTATTAAAATAATTTTCAAAACTATTATTATATTTAAAGTAAAAAACTTATATCAAGACTTTGCTTTAGGAAAGGAGAAGTGGAATTCAAAATCATTAAAGGCCAATCCAGATATAGTAAACCTTGCGTGAAAAAGAAAAGAATAAAAGAAAGAAAAGAAAAAGAAAAGAAAAAAGAGAAAGAAAAGAAAAAGAAAAAGAAAAAGAGAAAAAAAATTAGGAAGGAGAAGCTTGAGGATTAGTACCTAATAAAAAATTGTTTCTACATTTGATCTTTCTTAAGTATAAGACTTGAGAAACTCTTAAGCTTATAGATATAATGTAGTAAGTAAAATTATTTTTAATAAAAATTTTTAAGTGGAGATAATGGAAGAAGTAAATTCTAAATTTGAAAAATCTACAATATACTTCTGAATTAGATAGAAACTCATATTTTCATCTTTCTTAACATTAAGAATTTCTAAACTTTAAGTTGGTCTCATTTACTAAATATCTATTCTAAATTAGACTGCTATATTTTTAAACTAAAATTTTAGTAACTTCTATAGAAACTCATATACATATCATACATATTTAGTTTTTAAAGATTGAAGTGTCACTTGAAGACAACTAACATTTTAAGTTTGGGGGATTTTGATACACCTAAAATATATAGTATTTTTAGACACATTTTTAATATCTATTTTTTAGATATTGTGCTTTAATGGAAGGGATTTTCTGTTTTTCTTGGAGATACAGGTAAAAAGGGTGAAAAATGCTTAAAGGAGTGAAAAAGGATCAAATTTGGAGCAAAAAGGTGAAAAATGTGCAAAAGTGTTTTGGTGCCTAAGCGCCAAAACCGGCCCTTAAGCGCCGATTAAACAAAGAAGGCCGCGCCTAAGTGCTTAAGCCCCTGGGTTTAAGCACCAGAGGCAGTTATTGGCAGGCAGTTACTAGACAAGTAAAATCAGTTTTCACGAATTTCGAAGAGATTTTTGAGGCACCCATTGGCTTAATAAGTGGTTATAACCACCATGGATGAAAATTATCATAAAAGGATGCATCTCTTGGGGAAATACATCGAATTTAGACATATTTTGAAGAGAATCCAAGGCACGTTTTGAAAAATTATAAAAGAAAGAAGAGAGGAATTAGAAAAGAGTCATGAAAGTATTGGAAAGTTTTGAAAGTTCTCATTTAGAGAGTTAGTTCGGAGAGATTTTCAGGCACCACTTTTACTTTTATTTTATCGTTTTTGTTATTTTATTTTGAGTGATTGTAAAGAGAAGAGAATCAAAGAAACTTCAAGAGTTTGATGGAGGATAAGTTTTTATCTTTTTGTTTTGAGACTACTTTTGGTTATAATTAAGACTTGTTGTTGGTTTGACAATGATCTCTTCTTTTAAACTAAAGTGTGGTTTTGTTTTTTCCACGGATTCTGAGTAGTTTTCTTTATTTTTCTTCTTAAAATGATAAGTAATTAAGTTTTGGACGGAAGTTGAGGAAAGTATTGATCTTCAATGATGGAAGAATTTGTGATGATTTAAATCTATGCACTTCATTTAATTCTTGATTTGGCCAATCCAGATGTTAAAATTTATTATGAGAACATGTAAGAACCGGGCTAGTAATGTTTCAGTCAACAATTGGAAAGAATCACATGAGGTTGTATGAATGAGAATGTAGTTCATATGATGGAGTGCAAATAAATGGGAAAATATTAATTGAAGGGTGTAGAGTTAGAGGACTTTAAAGTGTCAGGTTAAAGCCCCCAACATAGTTTATTGTTTTAGGTTCTGATACGAGACATTAGCCCCTAGGTGGAAGGAATCAAGGGAACTCTAGAGTGGGAGCTAGTATCTTCCCTGTCTAGCCGGTCTTCAGAACTATTCAAACTTTAAATTAGCCAATGTTCTTTATAGAATCTCTAGTAAGGGTAAAGAATATTATTGCTCCTATTGGCACAACACAATTTGTATACTTCCACAACATGATTCCTATACTTATTACTGATTCATAATAAGAAGAAAGATATTTTCATATTTAGTGCTATTCTTCTATAAAAACTCTAGTTATCTTTTAAGTTGTTATTATTCTATTGAAATATTGAAAATATAAAAAATATTGAAAATACCAAATATATTTAAATTTTCATTACTACAAAAATCATCTTTAGTTTAGATAATTATCTTTTAATTAATAATAGAAAGTTTGTTGTTCAATAGTGCATATTGCGTATTCTCCCTGTTTTTTCGATATTTAGGTCTTAATCAAAAAGTCCTGTATTATTTGATAACGACACGTATACTTACGTAGTATCCCAATATATATAAATTAAAAGTTAAATTCTTATTTTTTTTCAGGATCAAGTTTTTGGTTTTTTTACAAAGTAAGGAAATATAAGTGAAATATAATCTGAATTATTGTTGTACTGTGCATATTAGCAGTATCCAAGGATCACTTGCCAGTTGAGTTGGAACATAATGCTTATTGGGTAATTAAAGTGTTTAATCACAATTTAAAATATGCTATAGATAAGCAATTACTACAATTAAATGAGCTTGATGGATTGAGAAATAAAGCTTATGAGAATGCCAAAATTTATAAGGAGAAAACAAAATTTATGCATGATCAGAAAATTTTGAAAAAGCATTTTCAACATGAGCAAGAAGTATTACTTTATAGTTTGAGATTGTGATTATTTCTAGGAAAACTTAAATCTAGTTGGTATTACTTTATAGTTAGAGATTGTGATTATTTCTAGGAAAACTTAAATCTAGTTGGTCAGGACCATTTATTGTGGTAAAAACATATCCATATGGAGCTGTTGATATTGATAATCCAAAAACTAGGAGAGCGATTGATGTAAATGGACAAAGAATAAAAGCTTACATGAGTGGAGAGGGTCATGCATTTGAAGAAATCCTAATGATGGGTTAGACTTAAGTAAAACATTGGTTATGTCAGGTTGACGACGTTAAACAAAGCGCTTTGTGGGTGGCAACCCATAGTTATCTGTGTGATTTGGATTTGAATTGTTGTTGTGATGAGTTCTATATAGTAATTGTGAGTCTTATATGAATTTATTAGCACAAAACATTCTTATATTAAAGAACTTGAAGAGTGAAAGAAAGAAATTTAAGAATTGAGTATGTTGTTTGGCGATATAGTGCCATAGTTTGAATAACTCCTTAAATTTACCAAAAATTCAATTTCTTCTCTTCTTCCTCTTTTTAAAATCACCTAGGATGGGATTTGAGTATCCTTATGACATTCCTAAGTATTCTAAAGAGATTTGAGAATGGAAATTTCATTTGTGAGATTGTGGAGAGCAATGACAATGGGAGATTTGAAGAGAAAAAGTTGGTGCATAAGGTTGCTCAGACCTACTTCAATGGATATCTTGCATTAAGTCTGTAGTGCTTTATGGACAAACTTGAGAAGATTAAAGGTGAGATTTATTTTCTGCATTCAAATTTTGAAAATTTGTTCCATCATTATTAACATATGGATTGGTAGTTAAAACTGCAATTCAATAGTTTGGCCTATTTCCATTATATTCAAGTGACTATGTATAGCACCAACTAGTGAATCGACAAAAAAATTGCTAAGGAATTTCCTTGTGCTCCTTTCTACCATTGCTACGATCAAAACTGTTTGGTGAATGGAATGGAGAATACCACTATTGATCAAGAGTGGCCCTAAAGGATGTTTCTATATAGATATTTCTGTTTTAATGTTATGTAATTCCATGGGGTGTGCCTAACATATTTGTGTTAAGACTTAGTGTGGTTTGTATTGTCTTTGTTGTGTGAACAACTAATGATATCTTTGTGGTTGTGTTATATGTATTGAACTTATAATTAATATAAGAAGACCAATTCTATTGTATTGTGAAAAGTGGCCTTATGTATTCATATTTGCGAACTTGAAATTTTGGAATGCCAACAAACTCAATAACTATAATAGTGGCCATTTAAATTTGAAAATAGCCTTTCTACATCCTAGAGTTTTTGTTTCCATTTCAAAAATAATTTTTTATTTAATCTAGATGGGTATGAATGGCGTTATATCACCACTTCTCAGTGCTACAATGTTGTTCATCAGGCTATGCAGGGCTCTATAGTACCAATACCTAGTGTTATAGTGCCTAAATAACCCGTGAGTCATTTCCAGTGCCTGAACCCACAATTCTTGCCATTTTCAACTTTGGTTTATCTTCTTCCTCCATTTTTTTGCATTTTGCTCCCCTAGGATTTCATTTTGTGCTTGATTGGCTTAGAGATAGGCTTTCAAACTTAAGATTTTTTCATCTCTAGGTATGATCTTCGCCTTGTCTCTAAAAAATTTTGATTTGATAATGGATTTCATTTACATTGTAGATTAGGCCGAAACTTTGAAACTTTGATGAAAATAGTGTGAAATCCATGGTTGACTGAATTCTTATGTTTAGATTATGTTTTTTAGAGCCTTTTAAAGTTGAGTTTGTGATTTTGAAAATTTATTCTGAAAATTTTTAGATTAATCATGGCTCTTAAAAGAAAGAGAGGCAAGGAAAAAAGCAACTTTTGATTCTGATAAGTTTGCTAGTGCAAGGGCATGGGGCATGTATGCTGATATTTAATCAAAGAAGTTGATTGCATAACATAGTTTTCTACATCATAACAATACTATTGAGTATTTGATTGTGGAGCAATAGTGGAAAAACTTTTGTTATTTCATTGTCGTATCTGCAATTTCAGTTGTCCAAGAGTTATATGTGATCCTGCCATATGAATCAGTTGATTTGGTTTATGTACGATGGCAATATGTTGATATTAGTTGTTTTTGTATTAACCACATATACCAACTGCATAATGTTCTTACCAGCTTCATTTTTGAGTTCCATCCTACTGATGATGAATTGAACAAGATTATGGGATTTTTGACAAATGGAAATGGAGTCTGGAAGATTAAAAATGGGCGATGGGTAAACTTTTCTTACTCAAAACTTAATGTTCATTCTTGAGCTTAACACTATTTCATATCTAGTAGACTACTGCCTTCCAACCATTTCATTGAGATAACCCGTGATTGATCCACTTTAAACTATTGTATTAAAATGAAGAAACTTATGATATTGGCTCCCTTAATTTTACAAACATGCTTGTTACCTCAAGAGGAGGACCTATAGGTGGTTTGGGCTACCCTGCTCTTATTACTACTTTGTGTACTAGATTTGGTGTGAAGTATGAGACTTGAGAAGAAACTTTTCCATTACATAAACCCATTGAAAAAACAAATTTGAAAAAATATGAGAGACATTTTGGGACTAGACCTAGGATTGGAGTTAACATACCTTCTACTTTAGCTTCTACTTCTGCTCCTGCTCCTACTCCCTGACCATCAGCTTATGATTCTATTTTTCTGCATTCTCTTATGGAAGAAATGATGATTCAACAAGGAGTTCTTATAAATTTACAGGATCAAGAAAAATGCCTTAAATCTCACTTGTACCATAGTGATGATATTATGTTGAGGAAGTTTGAGTATGATTTTGCTTATAATGATGTTATGATGAGATATACGGGGGGTGATCAGTCTGTGGAATTCCCTGCTCACCACACTTTCACACCATATCAACCTTCTGAGATGAATGAGGATATAGATTTGGGAGATGGTGATGATGATGATGATGATGATGGCGATGATGATGATGGCGATGATGATGCTCGTGATGATGAAGATGTTGATGTGTAGTGTGTTTTTTTTCTTTATTTCCAATAATGTGATTAAATGTTTGAACTTTATTCTATTTCTGATTAGTTGTATTTCTATTGGTGTATGCTTATATTTAGTTGTGGTTCTTGTTAAGTTGTCAATTCTACTGTTTATCCTTTGCTCCAATTTAAATGCTAGAGTAGTGTTTATCTTTTGTTTTTTTTTGTTATGCATGTTAATCTTATATTGATCACTACTAAGTACTTGTCTTTTCTACTTGTAAATTCAATAATTTCCCTATTTTAAATTTTAAAATTTTTTCTCTTTCTTTATTAGTTGTCCTGCTTTAAATTAGTTTAAAAATTTAAGCTTGGGGGAAGGGAGAATATTCTTTTCAAACTAAATAATACTTGCCCTCCGGAAATTGTATTTTTCAAAATTATTTTTAACATAACATTTGGCATGTAGAGTTAACTTTAGAAAACCATGTTTTTGATTTTATGAAAGTTGTATAAAACCTAAGTAAAAGTTTTTAATAATGAGGGTAAATTCTAGAATTAAGATGTTTAGTATGAAGGGTTTGGAGTTATGCTTTTTCTATTTAAGTAAAGAAAATTGTATTTTTGAAAATATTCAGGATCATAGATTTATACTTGAAAAGAAAAAATTGAAACTTTATGAATAATCTTCAAAGGTAATACACATTTGTTAAACTAAGGAAATGTGAGATGTTCTTAACTTTAAGAGGAGGATAGTTGAGTTCAAAATCATTTAAGGCTGTCTAGATATAGTTATCCTCACATGACATATAAAAAAAGGAGAAGAAAAAAAGAAAGAAATAAAAATGATCCTAAAAGAAAAATAAAAAGAAAAGCAAAACAAGAAAATATGTGAGGAGAAGCTTGAGGAGATGCCTAATCAAAAATTTGTTCTACTTTAATCAACTTAAGGAAAGAAAGTTAGTTACATTTCTAACTTAAGCTTAGAAGTATTAGCATAAATACTAATAAAGTCTTCATGAAATTCTTTTTCTGGTAATTCTTCAAATTATCATAAGTATGATAAATTACAGATATTTTTGAAAGAAATAGAAAATCAGAACTTTTAAACTTGATTGTTAAATATTCATCTATTTTAGTTCTTAACCTGAGTTGTTAAAAATTTTTCTGAAATTTTCACTATAGAATTTATAAAGCATAAATTATAGAAGTCTTTAAGTTAAATTTTCTACCACAAGTTATACATTTTATATAGTATAAGGAGTTACTTGAGGACAAGTAATGTTTAACTTTGAGGGAATTTATCTACCTAAAAATAACCTATTTTTAGTGTATATTTTATAAGCATTTTATGTACATTTTTTTATGATATTGCACTTTAAAGGAAAGTATTTTTTATGTTTTTGGTTTCAGGTACATGGAATGCACATTTAGTGAAAATGAGGGCAAAATAGAGCAAAATTGAAGACTTTTGTGTGGTGTTATAACGCCACCCCTTGGCGTCATGGCACTGTCTATGAATGAGATGGGCGCTATAGCTTCCTAGATTGGTGCTATAGTGTCAGTAACTATATTTCTAGAAGATCCTTTGAATTTTGCCAAATTTTATAAGTGTGCTTTAAGCAGCCCTTAGTTAATTTCTATTTTCTATTTAATGAGAAGGATTTTGGCGAATTTAAAGACCTTTTGGAGCCTCAAAACTTCAATTGGTCAGCAATAGTTTGTGTTCAAGTATAAGTGTAAGTGTGTTTTAGTGTGAAAAAGTTTGGAGATTGCTTGAGGGAAGCTTCAGAACTTTGTATTTGTGTTTAAGTTTTTGTTGTGAGACTTGGATTTCAATGCAAATGTTTTGTTTTGGTTTTATCTCCATGAAATTTGAGTAGTTCCCTTTCTTTCTTCTTGCATATGGGACTTAATCTTGTGGGATGAGAATGATTTAAGGATTTCTTTTAACTCTTAAAAATTGTGATGGTATTTTCACTGAATCTTCATTTACTTTACAAACTGGCCACTTGTGCGGTTAAAATTCATTGAGAAACATAAAGACCTGAAAGGGCTATGATTTTACCCAATTAGTGGATACCACATTTCATTCTAGGCAGAGCCATTGCGATCAAGGGTAGTGCAGATAAATAGGTAGATTAGTTTTGATGGGCATAGAATTGGTTAGTTCTAGAGTGACAAGCTAGATTCTTATCAATTTGGCTTAAGGTTTAGTACCCTGACGCTGGAATTTGACCATCATGATGGTATAAGCTAGGGACATTGGCCGCGACTTTCTAAATGCTCAGTTTCTAATTTAATTTTTATATCTTCTCTTTTGTCGCAGTTATGAACGCAAGTATACATATCGCTCAAGTAATATTGGGCTCTAGTAGAGTACTGGTTATCGATCCCACAAGGAATATAATAGAACTTCAAAATACAAAATGTAGTGCAGAAAGCCAATATTCTATTCATAAGGCACGTACTGAAAATATTAAAGTCACTAATAGTATAAAGACAATTAAATATTCCAGTTCATTAAAGTAATAACTAAGCTTATAAGCAAGTTATCTAACGTCAAACTAAGTTTTTGTGTTGCAAGGTTCAGATATGGAGAAGATGCCCTCCCCCTTACAATGATGTTGTGGTGAGTGAAAGATAAAGATTAGTATGATATTGTGTTGTGTCAAATAGAAGCATTCCTGTTCTTTACCCTCTTTCAAGTGTTGTAAAGAACATTGACTAATTCTAGGTTTATCTTCTAAATCAATAGCCAGACTAGGAGGATACTGGCTGTCACTCTAGAGCTCCCACTTCCCTTCCTCTGAAGGCTAGCTCTTGTTTCTTTAGTTTCCAAGCGCTAGGACCAAATTGGGGATTTTAGCCTGTCACTCTAAAATCTCCAATTCTACGCCCAATAAAATGTATTTCCCTATTTATTTGCATTCAAACTCCATGAACTTTACCATCCATGAGATTTGAATGTGATCTTCATTATTGTTGTAGAAAACATATCCCTTTTTGATCATATGATTCAAAATAAAACCTAACAATTCAATTGATTAGATCAAGGGGTTCTAGTCTCATATTTAATTCAAGAATAACTAAAATTTATCATAATAAGTGCACATGGAAGAATAATATAAAAAATAAATCCATGGAAACTTTATTAGCAAGGATGCTAATAATTTAAATATAAGTTGAAAAATGTACTTAATTCTTTCTTTTAAGTTGATTCGAGTGAAGCCAATTTTGATTAGGCATCTCCTCAAGCTTCTCCTCACTTATAATTTCTTTTTCTTTTATATATATGGATTATTATTTAGTCCTTTTCTTTTTATTTTCTCTCTTTTTTTTCTTTTGGGATTTTTTTTCAATCCTTCTTTTCTTTTCAAGTGAGGATTACTATAGCTGGATAGCCTTTAATAATTTTAAACTTCACTTTCCTCACCTTAAAGTTGGAACTTATGACATTCGTTTATTTTATAAATGTATATTAGCTTTTAAAAGATTCATCATAGTGTCTCACTTCTTATCCCTTCATATAAACCCCAAGGACTCTCAATATTTCCAAAATACAGTTTTCCGTTACTTTAAATAATAAACTATAGTCTAATCCTCTTATACTAAATATTTTGGCCTATAAAGTTAATATTTATTATTAGAAATTTTTCACTTAAGCCTTCTAAGATATTTTAAAAAAACCAACAATCTAAACCATCAGCGCTCATTCTAATGTTGTCGGCGCCAGACAAATTTCATGGTCCAAAAAAAAAGTTTCTCATAGTTTCGATCATTTTGAAATCATATTAGCATCTAATTGGCCTTTTTAAGCATCAAATATCATAATAAAATGATCAATTAACATGAATTTACACAAGCAACACAAAACATCACTTTTTTAATATAAAATCTAAATTACAAACATACACACTTAAACACACAACCAGACATGTTTTAGCAAACTATGCCACATCAAATTTCTACGTGCACACAAAAACACTCTAGTGTTGAAAAAAAAACATAAACACAAATCTCAAGCATAATAAGTCTGAATTCATAAAGAAAAGCACTCCAAATATTAAGCACACCTAGAATAGTAAAGTTTAGACACTACATACTAAATACTAAGTGTCAAATTGAGTCACTACTCCCCATCGGTATCGCTACTATCATCTTCTCTGATATCTCTCATGGATTGGTGGTGAACGAACAGGTTGTAAAAGGGGCAATACAGAAACTCATCAGTTGAATCTTCAGAAATCAAATCTTTTCTCTTCATCAAACGTATCAGACCCTCTTCAATACATCTGATTAAACTTCCAATGTGATTAAACTTTTCCTTCATCCTCCAATCCAGATGATCAAATAACTCTAAGATATGATTAATTTTATTCATAAGATTTCGTACCTCTTTCTTCAATGTCTTCATCTTTCTCAGAACTAACTGTGAACTTTCAAGAAAGTAGGGTATGAACTTTGAGATGGTTAATCTGCGATAATGTTCATATGATTTTCACCTCCAATTGCTTGGAAATCATACAGATTAGTTGGGTCCAAAGGATTCCAAGGAGGAAGCACTTTCTCCCAGCTTTCATATGGCACTTGTGACTAGCTCCAAAGAAGAAATATGGTGGAAGGACGTCCAAGCTCATATTTAGATCCATGTACAATCAATCCCAAGATAGATCTCACTATGATGGTACCAATATCAATAGGTCTCCCCATTTGAATGCATTAATCCTTAGTCACTTTACTAATCTTCATAGTTGGAATTAACTTTGCAGATATGAAGAAATGTCGGTGCTTCGACATAGGATTTAACAGTGTAGCAGAGAAACTTACATACCTTTTGACTTTTATCTCCCAGTCTTCATTTTCATCCGTCAGAAATCAATAAATATCATTAATATTTTCTCTCATAGGGGCAAAATTTGTATAGTGCCAAATTGGCACATTCTCTATCATAAATAAGTCGTTAATCTTTGATCCTAATTTTTTATATGTAATGATTTATGAAGTTGACACCACTATAGCACAAAAAACATGATCCTTATATGAAAAGTAAGTTGTGTAAATTATATATAATTATAGGCAATTAATAATGGGATTCTACGCAAGTATACGTATCATTATCAAGTAATAATGGACTTTCTATTTAAGCCTCAAATATCGATCCTACGGGGAAGGTGTAATTTAACAATGATAAATTTTAACAGGAAATTTACAAAAAATTAAACGAAATCACTGTCACTAATTTGAATGTTGAGATATTAACCAAACAAAATTACTTAACTATTAGTAAAATGAAAATGCAAATTTTGAATAATAACTACTAATCTACTAACTATGTTTATGTAATGAAGATTTCTTATGTGAAAAAGCATCCCTTTCACTACAATGAAATTCTGGGGAAATGAGATGAGATAAATGTTTATAATATGTATTGTGCTAAATATGAGCAATTTTAATTTTATACCCTAATACAGTTCATAGAAAATCATTAGTTAATCTTAGCTTTAGTCCTTAAATCTGTGGCTAGGCTAGGAGGATACCTGCTCCCACTCCAGAGCTCCCACTTCCCTTTGCCTGAAGGCTAACTCTCAATTTAGTTTTTAAACACTATGACCAAATTGAGAATTTTAGTCTGTCATCCTAAAGATTCTCCAATTCTACTCTTAACAATGAATATTTCCCTTTTTATTTGCACTTACTTTCTTGAACAAATTTCTCCTTCATGAAATCAAATGTGACCCTCACTCTACTGTAGAACTCATACTCCATTTCCTGGATCATATGTTTCAGAACATATTTTAACAAATCAATTGGTCAGATTGAAAATTAAATTAAGTTCAGAGTTGAAAAATCATCACAGTTTATTTTATATTTTAATTATGGCACATTCATTTTATCTCTTCATTTCACTTTATCTTAGAGTAGGGGGAAAGATAGAGGGAACTACTCAAACTTCATGAGAAAGATATGACAAAACACAAATTTCATATATATAAAAGAAATTTCATACAACAATAAATAATGAAACAAACTTATCTGAAACTCTTTCTCAAAGCAAATCCTTTGTAGCCTTTCTTTAGAAATGTAGGAATAAAAACTTTCTCACTTTTCACCTTTTCCAACACACTTACAGAAAGTTTCTCACTAAATCTCACCACAAAAACTCTAAACTATGAAAGTAAAATCACTAATTGACTCTAATATGGTTGTGAAATGAAGATGGATTATGAAAATGTGGCGTGGTGGAACGTTGTGGAGCAAAAAAAGAATGTAGAGGAGTCTTTTTTCTTATGAAATTCGGCCCCAAATAAAGCCCATGGTTGGTCTTCCAAGAGGTGCCTCCAAAAACTCTTAAAAAATCATCCAAATATATCGAACCTTCAAGAAACGGGGTCTAAACCGCCTTTGGCTCCGACGGCACTAGTCTGGCACCATCTGCACTGAGTAAAATCCTCCTACTTTCAGTTGTTTTGTGTCGTTGGCACTGACCTTGGCGCTGAGTATTTCCTCAAAAACTCATTTTTACTCCAAATTTCATCAATTTTGCTTCCTTTTTACATTAAGCCCTAAAAATCAACAACGTGCAAGAAAACATCAAAATACTTCCATTAAAGTGCAATATTACCAAAAAATAAGTATAAAATATGTGTCTAAAAATGCATATATTTTTGGTGTATCAAAATCCCCCAAACTTACATGTTACTTGTACTCATGTTACTTCTCTACTACATAAAAATATGAATTATGGTAAAGAATTTAACTTTTAGACTTCCATATTTTAATTCTCTAAACATAATAGTTTAACTTAAGAAAAATTCAAAACAATTCCAGTTAATACTAAAGGTGTAAAGATATTCAGTAATTAAGTCTAAGGTTTCTGAT
>NW_018250266.1:8470-30869 GCF_001263595.1 Phalaenopsis equestris | reverse complement strand
TCATAAAACTTTATTAATAATTAAGTTAATATTCAAATCAAAAGTTTAGAAAATGTATCCAAGTTTTTTTCCTTAAGCTGATTCAAGTGAAGTCAATTTTTAATTAGACATCTCCTCAAGCTTCTCCCCACATCTTTTCTTTTTCTTTTCTTTTTTTCTTTTCTTTATTCTTTTCTTTTTGTGAGGATTACTATATCTGGATAGCCTTTAATGATTTTGAACTTCACTATCCTCTTCATAAATTTAAAAACTTTTTACATTTCTTTACTTATCAAAATTATATTAACTTAAAGATTTCATAAAGTTTAATTCTTTTCTTTTTAAATTAATCTTTTAAGATTTTTTTAATATTTCAAAAATACAAATTTTCTTTGCTAAAAATAGAAAAACATAGTCTTATTCTCTTTTACAAAATATCTTAGCCACTAGAATTAACCTTTATTATTGAATATTTTTACTTAAATTTACTATATATTTAGAAACATAAATATAGTTATCTAGAGTTAACCTTTAATACCAAAGGTCATGTTAGCTTTAAGATTTTGAAAATTTAGTTAAGTGATAATGAATAAAATTAAGTTCTTTCTCTTTTTCTAAGAATGATTTTTCTTCTTTCCGCCCCCAAACTTAAATTTTTAAAAGAATTTTTTTACATGAAAAACTTTAAAAATGAAGGGTGAAAGAAAGCATTAAATACATAAAAAAAATTCATACCTGTTGGAGATTCTGATTTTTGAATATAAATTTTGAAATACTGCAGGTGCTAATATGAAAACTACAAGGCTAAAAACATTAATTTGCACATAATACATATAAAATTTGCTGAGAAAGAGCTAATCACAATACATAACAAAGTGCTAAAAAAAATAGAACTAAACTAAATTCTAAAATGAAAACAATTTTTCACATTACAGTTTAACATAACATAACAACAAAGTCTCAATAACAACATAACACAAACAATACAATCACACAGTACAAACACATACAAACAAACAAACAAAAAGATCACCAGTCATCATCTTCCTTATCATCGACATCTAACTTCTAATGTTAATATGAAGTATAAGTAAGGTGAATAGGAAACTGAACTGTATGGTCACCCCTCAGGTATCTCTCTAAAGCATCATCATAAGCAGCATCATACTCAGATTTCTAGTGAATCAAATCATCAGTGTGAGCATTTATGGCCCCCATATTCTGCATCCTATGATCCATCCTCAAAATATCTCCCTGTTGAATCATCATCTAGTCCAACAACTCCCTATTGCTAGGGTCACTTGAAGTAGGCTCACTAAAAGTAGGGGTTATATAAGTAGAAGGAATATCCCTGGCCTGTCTTTCAGATCTCCAATCAACATGGGACTCATAAGTCTTGATGTTAGCAAGCCCAATCGGTCTCTGAGGCTCAATCCTCTCCTCATCAGGTCTTAAATCAACTCCTGCATGCTCACAAAGTATGTAAATGAGAGCAGGGTGTGTCAATCCACTAGTGGTCTCTCCCAGAGCAATAGATTGAATGTTCGTATAAATGATAGAGCCTATATTTATATCCATCACTTGTTGAATACAGATGTTCAGCATAGCTCTATCCTTGGTCACTTCACTATGATGGTTTTTTGGGATCATCCTCGCAGAAATAAAATAATGTCAAGCCTTGGACACTAAATTTAATATAGAAAGGGGAAAGTTAACTTTAACTCCATTCTTTATTTTCCAAGACCCTTTCTCACTAGTCAGAAAAGAAATAACTTCATCTAAAGCTTGATCTGTAGCAGAAAATGAATGATACTGGCATCTATAAACATCTTCTAATTTATAAAACTCATTGATTTTTCTTGGAGTAAACTCCACCATTTTTCCTTGAAAAAAAACAAAATCATCAGAAGCCTTAGGAAGGTTGGCATAAAATTCCATCACAATCCCAACTATCGCATCGACAGTAAAATAGCAAAAGTTTTCCCACTGCTGAGCGATACTCAATCGTTCAACTTCTCCTCCATGATTTTTAAAACCTCGATTCTTAATCACTTTTTTATTTTCTTGAAGACTATGAAATCGAGCACTGGCTCTAAATCTAATAAACCTTTGCTCGTCATATTCTACTTTCCTTTTGCTTGATCTAGATGCTATAGGAAATCTAGAAAAATTTGAAAAAATCTAAATAAATCCCAAAATTCCAAAAATCAAAATGTAAATCACTTTAAACTTAAATCCACTAAGTAAGAGTTTTACACCAATGTATTTTCTCAAAATCTCTCAAAAAAACTTTCAAAATATTGAATCTAGTCAATGTGAGAAAAATCTTTGGTGAAAATTAAAAAATTTTTACTTTAATGTACCTCTTACCAGAAGAAGATGAAATTTAAAGTTCCTTTGCCTCTAAATCACCTCAAATCTGCCCAAAATCAAGCCCTATGTGCAAAACCAAAGGTTGAAGGTGACTTATATGGTAAAAATGGAGGTTTACATTGAAAATCGCTAATTAAAGGGTTAATTCGTCACTCTCGGGTAGAAGGCGTCGTTGGCTCTGAAGGACCGAAATTCACTATTTTGATTTTCAAATTTTCAATTTCCTTTCAATTTTCTCCAAGGTTTTTAGTATTTTTAAATACAAATTTTTAACTAAATTTTTAAATACACATTTCACTAACAATCATTTGCACAAATAATAGCAAACTGTCTTTTATATATGAAAATACACTTTTTACAAACACATTTCACAAATCATAAATTCACACCTATTAAGCAAACTAATTATAAATCAGCGGTGAAATCCTACCACAACTGAAAAAACTGACACAAAACTATACACATAATCAGAGTTCAGAATTCTAAAGCAAAAACAAACCAAATCAATCCTAACCAAATCCACACAATTACACTAAACACATAAATATTTTTAAGCAAGTAGAGAATTCACAATCTTCAATCATTCAGCCTCATATTCAGTGCTTTCACCTCCTCTAATATCTCCCATAGATTGGTAATGAACATATAGGTTGTAGAAGGATCGATACGGCAATTGATCTGTCGCATTTTCATCAATCCACCCCTTTTCTTTAAACATCCGAACTAATCCTGCTTCAAAAATTCCAGTCTGATCAAAATTCTCTTTCATTCTCCAATCTTAGTGATCAGAAAGGTACTTGAGATCTCCCACTGCATTCATAATACTCTGAAGTTCTCTTTAAATTTTCTTCAATTTCTTCTCTAAAGCAAGCAAACTTCCAACTGTTAGTGGCATTAATGAAGTTGAAGCATGTGAAGAATGATCTATAATAGCATTTAGCACTTCATTTCCATTACCAACATACTAATCATCAATAGGAATCATGGGTTCCCATGGTAGTAAGACTTTTTACCAATTTTCAAATGGCACTTGGAATTGACTGCAAATCAAAAAAATTATAGAAGGATGCCCAAGTCCATAAATTGGCCCATTCATAATGATTCCCAAATTTAAATATAATTGAACCTACATCAATAGGTTTCTCTATTTGAATGTAGTAGTTTAAAATAGCACTCACCTTGGTGACTCTACTGATCTTCATAGTAGGGAGTAATTTTGCACAAATAAAGAAAAGCCACTGCTTCAAAATTGGATTAAGTGATGAAGCAAGAAAACTAATATATCCTTCATCTCGTGCTTCCCACATATCACTTTCATCCGTCAGAAAATTATAAATATCTTGCATCAAATCTTGTGTAGGAATGAAATTTGCATAATGATAGATTGGAACATTTTCTATCATACACAATTCATTAATCCTTGCAGGAGTAAATGGTACAGCCTTAACTTGTACGAAGACAACTCCTTCGGTAATTCCCTGTAGATTTGCATATAACTCATTCACTACAGGTACAACAATCGCAACAGTAATGTAACACATAACTTCACATCGCGTTTGCAGAATAATCTTGTCAACTGGAGCAGAATAATCTTGCAGAATAATCTTG
This sequence comes from Phalaenopsis equestris, assembly GCF_001263595.1. Classification (NCBI taxonomy): domain Eukaryota; kingdom Viridiplantae; phylum Streptophyta; class Magnoliopsida; order Asparagales; family Orchidaceae; genus Phalaenopsis; species Phalaenopsis equestris. Next base: position 26,909 of record NW_018250266.1, on the reverse strand, counting down.
TCAACTGGAGCACTTAGATTGATCAACCCATGATTAACAAATCCTCTTTCCTTGATCAATATCTTCTTTTTAATCGTAAAATCTCTGCGTATCATAACTAATAAACTTCCTTCTATTGAAAACTCCATACCTTGAAGTATTTCTGGCATTGAAAGCCATGAAATCCAAAAACAGAAAGTTTTTAGGCATCCTAGACAGTTTTTAAGACTTTAAAAACACCTCCCAACGGTTTTTATGGAGTGAAATCCCACCAAAGTCCGCCAAAAGTCACAAGAACCGTCCAACCGCTTCTGACGCCGCCGGTGCTCCTGACAGGCACTGCCGGCGCTGAGTCCATTTTCTTGAGCGTCGTCGGTGTCAGTGGCCAAATTTTTGTGATTTTCATTTATTGTTCAATTAGATTCCAACATTTCTTCTAATACCAATATTGGACTTAATTTATAATAAATGCATGTGTGTAGGATTATTATCTACTAATATATAAGACACTTAACAAACTAAATAGTAATACATAGACATATAAGTATGGGTTGCCTCCCACAAAGCACTTGGTTTAACATCGTCAGCCCGACATAACATTTGTCTAGTTGGGTTGACTTAACATTAAAACTTCTCTAAACTCAGGTATGTGTCCTTCATAATAGTGTTTCAAACAATGCCCATTAAATTTAAATATCTTTCCAGTGTTAGGATCTTTTATCACAGCAATTTCATAATGATAAACTTTAATCACCTTAAATGATCCTAACCATTTGGATTTTAATTTTCCTGGAAACAATCTCAATCTTATATTATATAATAGAACTTTTTGTCCAGGTTCAAATTTCTTCTGAATAATATTCCGATCATGTGTTTTTTTTCATTTTCTCTTTATAGATTTTTGCATTATAATATGCTTCATTTCTAATCATTATAAGTTTATTGAGTTGAAATAATCTTCTCTCACCAGCATCTTTTAGATTAAAATTAAATTCCTTAATATCCCAAAATGCTTTATGCTCTAATTCTACAGGTAAGTGGCATGTTTTTCCAAATATCAGTATTTATGGGGACATTATTATAAGAGTCTTATAAGCAGTTTTGTATGCCCATAATGCAGTATCAAGTCTAGCAGACCAATCCAATTTATAATCCACTTGTCTGAGGATGATAAGAAGTAGAGAACCTACGCATAATATCATACTTCTTAATTAATTTTTCGATTCTCTTATTAATTTTTCGATTCTCTTTTCGATTCTCTTATTCCTAAAAAGAGATCCTCCATCAGTAATAATTACTCTCAGCATTCCATATCTTGTAAAAATATTTTTAATTAAAAATCTATAAATACTCCAAGCATCTCATCTAAGTACAACAATAGCTTCAATCCATTTGGACATATAATCAACAGTAATTAATATATCTAATTTTCCAAATGAAGGCATAAATGGTCTCATAAAATCTAGTCCCCACACATCAAAAATTTCAACTTCTAATGTGTAATTTATAGGCATTTCATTTCTTCTAGATATATTTCCTACATGTTGACATCTATCGCATGTTTTAATATATTCATTAACATCTTTAAAAATAGTAGGCTAATAAAATATAGTTTGTAAAATTTTATATGCAATTCTATTTGTTCTGAAATGTCCTTCAAATTCATAATCATGACATCTTTCAATTATCTGTTGAGTTTCTTCATAAGGCACACATGTTCTAATAATTAGATCTTTACATTGTTTATATAAATATGGGTCATCCCAAAAATAGTCTTTTGAATCATATATAAACTTATTTAATTGTGGATTTTTTATATCTAGAATATCACTTACAATATAATTTACTATATCAGCATACCACGGTACATCCATTTAATCAATACTATATAATTGTTCATCACGGAAATTCTCTAAAATTTAATTTGCAAAATTAGTTAATATTTATATTTCTATTCTAGACAAATGATCAATTATTTGATTATAATTTATCTTTCTATCAGTCATGGTAAAATCAAAGTCTTGTAATGGAAGTATCCACTTAATTAATCTTAGTTTAACATCCTTCTTTTGCATTAAATATTTAATAGCAGAATGATTTGTATGCACTATACATTTAGTTCCAATTAAATAAGGTCTAAATTTATCAAAGGCATAAACAATAGCTAATAACTCTCTTTCAGCAGTAGTATAATTAATTTGAGCATTATTTAGAGTTTTACCAGCATAATATATAACTTTAAAAACTTTGTCGTGCCTTTGTCTTTGTCCTAATACAACCCCAATAGCATAATCACTAGCATCACACATTATTTTAAATGGTTTCTCCCAGTCAGGTGGTACTATTATACGTGTAGTGATTAATTTTTTCTTTAATTATTCAAATGCTTTTATGCATTCTTCATTAAAATCAAATTTTGTATCTTTTTCTAAAAGTTGGCATAGAGGCTTAGTTATTTTTGAAAAATTTTTTATGTAGCGCCTGTAAAAACCAGCATGTCCTAGAAAACTACTCACCCCTTTAACACTAGTAGGTGGTGGTAATTTTTCTATAACTTGGATTTTTGCAGGATCTACCTCCATGCCTTTTTCAGAAATTTTATCCTTGAGTACAGTACCTCATACAACCATAAAGTGGCATTTTTCCCAATTTACTACTAAATTGACTTTTTGACATACTTCCAGAACTTTTTTTGAATTATTAAGGCATAACTCATATGAAGTCCCAAATACAAAAAAATCATCCATAAACACTTCCATTCCATGTTCTATTAAATTACTAAAAATTGACATCATACTTCTTTAAAATGTTGCAGGTGCATTGCATAGTCCAAAAGGCATTCTACGAAAAGCAAATGTTCCACATGGGCTTGTAAACATTTTTTTCTCTTGATCCTCTAGAGCAATTGGAATTTGTTGATAACTGGTATATCCATCTAAAAAATAATAATACTTATTCATTGCCAATCTATCCAACATTTGGTCTAAAAAGGGTAAGAGAACGTGATCTTTTCTGGTGGCCATATTTAATTTTCTACAGTCAATGCAAATTCACCAACCATTTACTTGTCTTATTAGTATTAATTCATTTTCTCATTTTCTTCAACAGTCACTCCTTTCTTCTAGACACGGAGAATTGGGCTTACCCAAGCACTATCTGAAATAGAATATATAATTCCAGCATCTAACCATTTTAAAATCTCTTTTTCAACTACTTCTTTCATTATTGGGTTTAATCTTCTCGGAGGATCAACTTTAGGTTCATATTGTTCATCTAATAAAATTCCGTGCATACAAATTGAAGGACTAATTCTCTTAATATCTGCTAAAGTCCATTCAAAAGCATTTTTATACTTTTTCAATATTTCTATTAACTTTTGTTCCTGAATCTCAGTTAACTCAGAAGATATAAAAATCGCCAATGTAGATGACTCTCCTAAAAATACATACTTTAAATGGGCAGGTAATATCTTTAATTCAAGTTCATGTTTTAATTCAAGTTAATATCTTTAATTCAAGTTCATGTGGTTTAATACTTGAAGGGATAAGATTTTTACAATCATTTCCAACAAGTTTAATGTTTCAAATTTGCCCTGAATCTTTAATTTCATCTTCATTGTAAAAATTTCTCCTTGCTTAAATTTATCTTCAAATTCTTTCTTAAATTGTTCATTACTTAGATAATCAGCTACTGCTACTTCCATCCTGAAGCATCCTGAAGCATTCATTATCTTTTTTATTGCAGGATATTTCATAGCTTTTGCTATATTAAATTTTACTTCTTAATCATCAAATCTCATTATTAATTCTTCTTTTTGTAAATCTATTACAGCTCTTCCTGTTACAAGAAACGGTCTCCCTAAAATAATAGGAATCTCTTCATCTTCATTCATATCTAATACTATAAAGTCTACAGGGAGAATAAATTTATCCACTTTTACTAGTACATCCTCTATAACTCCTTTTGGATAAGTTATTGATTGGTCAGCTAACTGAAGAGTTACAGTAGTAGGGGAATTTTCTCTCAAGTCTAAAATTTTAAAAATTGATAAGGGCATAAGATTGATACTTGCTCCTAAATCACATAAAGCTTTTCCATAGAACTTTTCACCAGTTGCACATAGAAGAGTAAAGCTCCTAGGATCCTTAAGCTTATGAAGAAGCTTCTTCTAAATGATTGCATTGCACTTCTCATTAGGTACTACCATCTCAAAATTTCAAAACTTTGTTCCAAAGCTTCAACAAAAGGAATATTTATCGTTAACTTCTTAAGGATTTCCAAAAATTTTGTAAATTGTTTATCTTTGTTCTTCTGCTTCAGTCTTTAAGAAAACATAAGTAATGGTTTTTCTAAAGGAACCTGTGTTTGTTCATTTTCCTGTTGATCATTCTCCATTTCTTCCTTCTCCTCATCAACTTCAGTTTCTCTTTAGGTTCCTGTTTCAATTTCTTTTCCACTTCGTAATTGAATAGCTTTAATTGGCTCTTTATTTTGATCTTTTGGATTAACTTCCACAGTACTAGGAAGAATTCCAGCAGGTCTATTACTAAGTGCAGTAGAAATATGTCCTAATTGATTTTCATTATTTCTAATAGTAGCCCCTTGATTATGTATTTGATTTCCCATATTCAACATCACTTCTTCCATCATCAACTTCTTCTCCTTAACTTGTGGGTTAGGATTGGATTTAAACCTTGGAGGATAATAAGGTGAAAAATTAGGATTTCCTTTATTGTTTAGATTTACAGATGGATTCACCAAATTATTATAGTTATTCCAACTAGAATTAGGATGATTTTTCCATCCAGGGTTAAAATAGTTAGAATAGGGATTGTTACTTCGATTATTTATAGCGTTTAAGGTTTCATAAGATGATTGAGTACCAATAATCTGTCTTAGTGAATTTTCCTCTAATACGGGGGATACTTGAGAATAGTTCACTCCAATTTGATCAACCTTTTTAGAAATAGTAGTAATTTGAGATGAAAAAATAGACATTGCATCAGAATCATGAATACTGGCTACTCTCTTAGGATTTACCCATTCAGAGGGCCATTGAAAATTGTTAGTAGTCATTTCTTCAATTAAAGAATATACTTCATTAAAAGGTTTTGACATTAATGATCCACCCGCAGAAGCATCTATAATAGATCATAATGATCCTACTAATCCATTGTAAAAGGTTTGAATTTTAACCAATCTGGCAAAGCATGGTGCGAACATTTTCTAAGAAGATCCTTAAATCTTTCTCAGGCTTCATAAATTGATTCTCCTTCAAACTTACAAAAAGATGTAATATCATTTCTAAGCTTAGCAATTTTCGAGGGTGGAAACTATTTAGCCAAGAATTTTTGTGATAGTTCTTCCTAAGTTCTAATAGATCCGGGTGCTAATGAATTTAACACAGCCTTGGCTTTATCCCTTAATGAAAAAGGAAAAAGTCTAAGCCTAACATCATCATTAGACACTCCGTCATATTTAAATGTAGCACAAATTTCAAAAAAACTAGCAAGATGTAAGTTATGATCTTCAGTAGGTGATCCTCCAAACTGATTATTTTGTACAATTTAGATAATAGCAGGTTTAAGCTTAAATAAATTAGCAACAATATCAGGATTTTGAATATGTAAATGAAGTTCATCTGTTGTTGGATTCACATAATCTTTTAAAGGTCTTTGTCTATTCTCATTTATTGGATTTTCTATATTATTTGTAATTTCTTTCAAATTCTTAATCTCTTTGTTGTTTTTGAATCTTTCTAATAGTACGTTCTAATTTTGAATCGTAAGTTATTAAACCTTCAGAACCAATATTTCGCATAAATAAATAAAGTAAACAAAATAAAATTCTTAAAAATAAAATCTTAAATAAATTTACTTTTTTCATTTTGATTATATATATATATATATATATATATGTTTGTGTTTTTATATATTTATATATATATATATATAGATATATTATCTAAATTTCCTAATTTATTAAAATTATTTAATTTAATTAAATTTAACTGTTACCTTCCCCGACACCTGTGTTAAAAACTTGATCCTAATTTTTTATTTGTAAGGATTTATGAAGTTGACACCACTACAGCGCCAAAAACTTGATCCTTGTATGAAAAATAATTTATGTAAAATATATATAATTATAGGAAAATAATAATGAGATTCTACGCAAGTATACGTATCGTTATCAAGTAATAATGAACTTTCTATTTAAGCCCTAAATATCGATCCCACGGGGAAGGTGTAAATTAGCAATGATAAATTTTCACAGGAAATTTACAGAAAATCAAACAAAATCAGTGTCACTAATTTTTAATTTTAAGATATTAACCAAACTAAATAACTTAACTATTAGCACAATGGAAATGCAAATTTTGAATAATAACTACTAATCTACTAACTATGTTTATGTAATGAAGATTTCTTATGTGAAAAAGCATCCTTCCCACTACTTTGAAATTCTGGTGAAATGAGACGAGATAAATGTTTATAATATGTATTGTGCCAAATAGGAGCAATTTTAATTTTGTACTCTGATATAGTGCATAGAAAATCATTGGTTAATCTTAGGTTTAGTCCATAAATCCGTGGCTAAGCTAGGAGGATACCGGCTCCCACTCCAGAGCTGTCACTTCCCTTCACCTGAAGGCTAACTCTCACTTTAGTTTTTAAACACTAAGACCAAATTAGGTATTTTAGTCTGTCACTCTAAAGATTCTCCAATTCTATACCTAACAAAGAATATTTCCCTATTTATTTGCACTTAATTTCTTGAACAAATTTCTCCTTCATGAAATCAAATGTGACGCTCACTCTGTTGTAGAACTCATACTCCATTTCTGGGATCATATGTTTCATAACATATTTTAACAAATCAATTGGCCAGATTGAAAAGTAAATTAAGTTTGGAGTTAAAAAATCATCAATATTTATTTTATATTTTAATTATGGCACATTCATTTTATCTCTTCCTTTCACCATATCTAAGAGTAGGGGGAAAAATAGAGGGAACTACTTAGACTTCATGGGAAAGATATGACAAAACACACATTCCATATATATATAAAATAAATTTCATACAACACTAAATAAGGAAACAACCTTATTTGAAACTCTTTCGAAAAGCAAATCCTTTGTAGCCTTTCCTTAAAAATGCAGGAAGAACTCTCTCACTTTTCTTCTTTTCCAACACTCTTACAGAAAGTTTCAAACTAAATATCACCACAAAAAACTCTAAACTATGAAAGCAAAATCACTAATTAACTCTAATATGGTGGTGAAATGAAGATAGATTAAAAAAATGTGGCATGGTGGAACATTGTGGAGCAAAAAATAAACGTAGAGGAGCCCATTTTCTGATGAAACTTGGCCCCAAATAAAGCCCAAGGTCGGTTCTCCAAGAGGTGCCTCCAAAAAGTCTTCAAAAATCATCCAAATACATGAACCGCCTTTGGCATCGTCGGCGCTAGTCTGGCGCTATCGGCGCTGAGTAAAATCCTCCTACTTTTGGTTGTTCTGCACCGTCGGTACTGACCTTGGTGCTGTTGGTGCTGAGTATTTCCTCAAAAACTTCATTTTGACTCCAAATTTTATCCGTTTTGCTTCCTTTTTACTTTAAACCCTAAAAATCAACAACCTACAAAAAAAATCAAAATACCTTCCATTAAAGTGCAATATCACCAAAAATAATTATAAAATATGGGACTAAAAATGCATACATTTTCGGTGTATCAATCTTAAAATGGGTAAATGGTACAAACCCGCCTCTCACATAGACGACTCCTTGGTTGATCCCATATAGATTAACATAAAACTCTTTAAGAAAAGGAATGACTACAACGACAGTGGTGTACATAAGACTTCCCAAAGCCTCTGCATAATAATCTCTTCTACTCGAGTACTTGGAGCATTCATACATGATTTTTGAAGCCTCTCTACTTGATTAGCCTCGTCTTTATCAAAACCTTGTTGAACAAGCATTGTGCTTTGGCACTGATGATTTTTCTTCTGTTGAACACTCTGAATCTCGGAGTTTCTATGGAGTTAGAAGCAATGGGATTCGAATTTTGTATCTATTCTATCATTTTTCTAGAGTTCAAGGGTTTAAACATTTAGTTTAGGCCGTTATAGGGATAAAAGTCCCACCAAATTCCGCCAAAAATCAAAAATTCAAACTCAGTAACCATTTTTTGTCATGGGAGCCGTCAACACTAGTCTGAGTGTCGTCGACGTTCTACCCCCAATCATAGGTCGGCATTATCCAATAGGGCACCATCTGCGCCATAATAATGATAATGCTCCAAATTTAGTTTTGGCCATAAATCTTCCAAATTTTTTATTCGCTCCAATAATAATCATTATTTTATGATATTTATGAGTAATTAGGACTCAAATATATAATTAACTAATAGTAATAACAATACAAACAAACTAAATCTTAAAGCTAACTATGGGTTACCTCCCACAAAGCGCTTGGTTTAACGTTGTCAACCCGACCAACTTTGTTTTAATTAGGTTGACTCAACTTTAAAGCCTGCATTAACATCTACTCAAATGTAGAACTATCTCCACTTATATAAGCTTTTAACATGTGTCCATTTGCTTTAAACATTCTTCTAGTCTTAGGATCTTCAATATCAACAGATTCAATATCAACAGCACCAAAGTGATAAACTCTTATAACAGTTAAAGGTCCTACCCACCTGGACTTTAGTTTCCTTAGAAATAATTTCAATCTCGTATTATATAGCAAAAATTTCTATCCAGGTTCAAATCTCTTTACTATAATCTTCTAATTATGCCATATCTTCATTTTCTTCTTAGAAATCCTATCATTATTGTAAGATTCATTTCTAATTTCTTCCAATTCATTCAATTGCAATAATCATTTCTCACCAGCATCCTTTAATTTGAAATTCAATTCTTTTATCACCCAGTATGCTTTATGCTCCAATTGTACAGGTAAGTCACACATTTTTCCAAAAATTAGTCTATAAGAAGACATTCCTACAGGAGTCTTATAAGTAGTCCTATATGCCCATAATGCAGTATCTCATCTAACATATTAATCCATTTTATGTGGATTTATAATTTTTTCTAAATTTCATTTAATTTTGCCATTAGATACTTCAGCCAAACCACTAGTTTATGGATGATAAGCGGTAGAGATTATATGTTTGATATTATATTTTTCAACCAATCTCTGGGTTTGATTAGTCCTAAAATGAGATCCTCCATCAGTAATGATTACTCTCAGCATTCCATATCATTCAAAAATAATTTTCATTAAAAGATTTTGAAATACTCCGAGCATCACATTTGGGTAAAGTTATTGCTTCTATCCATTTTGATACATAATCTACAGCAACCAATATATATATATTTCTAAACAAAGGAATAAATGGTCCCATAAAGTTTAATCCCCAAACATTGAAGATTTCAACTTCCAATGTAAAATTTAAAGGCAATTCATTTCTTCTAGAAATATTACCTACTTTTTGGCATCGATCACAAGTTTTAATATATTTATAAACATCCCTAAAAATAGTAGGCCAATAGAATTCAGATTGTAAAATCTTATGTGTAGTTTTATCAGTTCCAAAATGTCCTCCAAATTTTGAATCATGACATCTTTGAATAATTATTTCAATTTCTTCATAAGGTATACATCTCCTCATAACTAAATCCTTACATTATTTTTTATAAGTATGGTTCATCCCAAAAGTAAGATTTGGCATCATATATAAATTTTTTTTGTTGTTGCATTGTTAATTCAGGTGGTAAAATATTACTCACATGGTAGTTCAAAATACAGCATACCATGTTAAATTCCTTTCCTTATTATTATAAAGTTGTTCATCTGGGAAAGTTCCTAATGTTTCCTCTTCAAAATCAGATAACTAATCTGGTTCTAGTCTAGATAAATGATTGAAAATTGATTATCAGATCCTTTTCTATTTATGATTATATAGTCAAATTCTTGCATCAAAAGTATCCATCGGATTAATCTTTGTTTAGCTTCCTTCTTTTGCATCAAATATTTGATGGAAGAATGGTCTGTATGCACTATACATTTAGTCCCAATTAAATGTGGCCTAAATTTTTCTAAAGCATTTACAATTGCTAGTAAGTCTCTTTCAGTAGTGGTATAGTTAATTTGAACATGATTAAGAGTCTTACTGGCATAGTATATAACTTTAAATATTTTATCAAACCTTTGCCCTCGAATAACTCCAATCGTATAATCACTATCATCACACATTAATTTAAATGGCTTCTCCCAATCAGATGAAACTATTATCGAACCAGTGATTAGTTTTTCTTTTAATAATTTGAAGAATTTTAGACATTCCTCATTAAAATCAAATTTCCTATCCTTTTCTAAAAGTTGGCACAGAGGCTTAGTTATCTTTGAAAAATCATTAATATATCACCTGTATAAACCAACATTTCCTAGAAAAAATCTAACCCCTCTCACTGTAGTAGGAGGTGATAGTTTTTTGATAGTTTGAATTTTTGTAAGGTCTAATTCCATGGCATGTTCAGAAATTTTATGCCGCCCAAGTACAATTAAGTACAATTCCTCCTACAAACATAAATTGATATTTTTCCCAATTTAGAACTAAATTTGTTCTTTCGTATAACTCTAACACTTTTTCAAGATTATTTAAGCATGTGTCAAATGAAGTTTCAAATACAATGAAATCATCCATAAGAACTTCTTTTCTGTTATCGATTAGATTGCTAAAAATTCACATCATACATTTGTTGCAGGTGCATTACATAATCCAAAGAGCATTCTTCAAAAAGCAAAAGTTCCATAAGGGCTAGTAAATATTGTCTTTTCTTGATCCTAAAGAGAAATAAGGATTTGGTGATAACTGGTATATCCATCCAAAAAGCAGTAATATTTATGCCCAGCTAGTCTATCTAATAATTGATCTAGAAAAGGTAAGGGAAAGTGATCTTTCTTGGCGGCGGCATTTAATTCTCTATAATCAATACAAATTCACCCAACCAGTGACTTATCTTGTTGGTACCATTTCATTTCTTTCATTCACGGTGATAGTCACTCCTCTCTTAGGAACACAATGAATTGGACTTACCCAAGCATTGTCTGAAATATTATTTATAATTCCATCATCTAACCATTTTTAAATTTCCTTCTTTACTACTTTCTTTGTCATTGATTTAATCTCCTTTGTCGATCGACTTTAGTTTTCTGTTGTTCTTCTAATAAAATTCTATGCATACAGATCAAAGGACTGATTCCTTTAATACCAGTTAAAGTCCAACCAAAAATTTTTTTGTATCTTTTTAATGTATCCTTTAATTTTTATTCTTGTAAATTTGTTAAATTCGAGGATACAATAACTGGTTTAAATTAGGATACAATAACTGGTAAGGTAGATAATTCTCCTAAAAATACATACTTTAAATGATCAGGAAGAATTTTCATTTCAAGTTCAGGAGGGTTTATAATAGATGGAATTAGATTTATATTATCATCTTCTATAATATCTAACATTTCAAATCTCTCCTGCACATAATCTAGTTTTTCATAATCTATCACATCTGGATCATCTTCCATTTCATTTTCATCTTTAATTTTCAAATCTTCATTCTACATTTTCTCTTCAAAATTTTCCTTTAAATAATCATCTCTTAAATAATCACAAATTTTTATTTGAAAGCATTTGTCATCTTTTTCTATCGAGGGATATTTTATTGATTTCAAAAAATTAAATATTAACTCTTGATCATTATCTCTCATAGTTAATTCTCTTTTTTGAACATCTATCATTACTCTTCCGGTAGTTATACACAAAAAAAATATATTGTTTTAAGCACCCTTTTTATGTCTATTTTTGGTGATAATGCACTTTAAAGAAAAGTATTTTTGTGTTTTTATTGCGGGTATACCATTTTTAGGCATTTGGAGCAAAAATGGCAAAAGGTGCAAAATTTGGCGCAAAAAAAGCCAATTTTGGCCAAAATCCAGAGTGCTGGCTCATGATCTGCCAGATCGACGCATGACACGCCAGATCGGCGAATGATGTGGCAGATGCTACTTTTTTAAATTATGGCGTTTTGAGACAAATTTTGCATGGATTTTCAAAGGGACCCTTGTTCTAAACACCCCGTGGAGTGATTCAATGCATCTAGACACTTTGGAAGGTTATAATTTGAAGATTTGAAGGTTATAATTTGAAGGGATTTAACTCTTGGATCAAAGAGGCACATCTTTTGAATTCAAAAGTTTGACTTTTTAATTTTGGAGGGAAATTGAATCTTTTTTAAAGAAGGCAGCCCAAATCAAAATATAGTTGGAGGAGAACTTCTAAAGGGGGGCAAAAAAAGAGAGGTGGCGTGAGAACCAAGAGGGAGAGATAGAGAGAGAAAGTCAAGGGCTTGGAGATTGTCTTCTAGGGTTGTAAGAGGAGAGGGAAGATGAGAGATTTTTTCTTTATTACACTTCTAAGAGAGAGTTGAGAGTGCTTGTAAATAAAGAAAGGCTTTGAGAGAACTTCTATAAATTTTCTTGGGAAGGATTGTGAGATAAGTTGTATTTTTCATTTCTTTTGTTTGTAAACTTGCTTTTATATATGAAGTCTGTGTTTTGTCGAAACCTTCTCATGAATTCTAAGTATTCTTTTTTATCTTTCTCCCTACTTTGAAGAAATGGGTTTGTGAAGAATTGATTTTGTTTTTTACAGTTTTAAATGTTAATATTGTGATGATTTGAACTCAGATCTTCATTTACCTTTTGATATGGGCAATTCATTTGTTAAAATGTCTTGAGAAACATATGTTCTAAAAAAGAGATATGATTTCTACAACCAAGGGAGAAACACATTTGATTTCATGATTTGATTTCATGGGAGAGTATGACATGGGAGAGTATGACATCCATGGGAGTGGGTGCAAATAAATAGGGAAATATACTTCATTGGATGTAGAATTGAAATTTTTTAAGGTGACAGATTAGAATCCCCAATTTGGTTCTGTTGATTGGAAACTAATGCGACCATGTTAACCCTTAGATGAGGGAGTAGTGGGAGCTCTGGAGTGAGTGTCGTCATCCTTCCAGCCTAACCACGACATTAGGGACCAAACTTTAGATTTGTAAATGCTCTTTATAGCGCTTAGAAGAGGGTAGAGAATAAGATTGCTCCTATTTGGCACAAAATAGTTTTTAAATATATTTTTCAAATTATTTCAATTTTTTCATAAGCCATATTTTCATTGTAAAGGGGAAGGATGTTTTCTCATACTTGAACTTTTCGTCAACAAAAATCTTTGTTTTATTTGAGCAATTTTATTTTTGAAAGTTTAGCATCTAGTTTAATTTAACTGTTGTAGTCGTACATCGGCATATTTAGTAGCATTTCATTTGAGTAGTTCAACTTCAAACTTCTTACTTTACTTTGTTTTTATTTTTATTTTAATTTAAGAATAGAATATAAATAACTAGCTTATATATATTTCTAAGTTCCCTGTGGGATGAATATCTAGGATCCATTAGAGCCCTGTATTACTTGAATGATACATATACTTGCGTTATTTGTAAAAGGGAATTGGGAGTTTAAAAGAGGTTTTAAAAATAACTTATTTTCATTAAAGTTACATTATTGTTTGGGTTATATTGCATATTTATTATTAATTTAATCTCAAGTTTCCACGCGTTAAGTTTTTATCGCCATTGTCGAGGAAGTAACGAAAGGTATTAGTTATTTTATTTTATTTTAAAATATATAAAAAAAGAGTATTTGTAGTTTAGTTTGAACATTTTCTTGTTTAAGTGTGTTGCTTATTTTTAATTACTTGTTTTATCTTTTTTTATGCATAGTATAAGATCTGAAAACTCACTACCTTACGATTCAAAATTAGAAAGAACTGTTAGAAAAATTTGAAATAAAAAAAAGAGAAAAATAATTCTAGCGAAATGGCTTGCAACTCAAGTAATGCTGGAAATGAAAATGAACATCATCAAAGACCATTAAGGGATTATGCTAATCCTACAGCAGATAAAATTCATTTGAGTATGCAAAATCCTGACGTAGCTGCCAATTCATTCGAGCTTAAACCTACTATTATCCAAATGATATGAAATAATCAGTTTGGGGGAACACCAATTGAAGATCCCAAATTACATCTTGCTAGTTTTATAGAATTGTGTGATGCATTTAAATATGATGGAATGTCGAATGATGCTTTCAGACTTAGACTTTTTCCTTTTTCTCTGAGGGATAAAGCTAAGATGTGTTTAAACTCGTTAGCACCCGGATCTGTCAGAACTCGGGGAGAATTATCACAAAAATGTTTATCTAAATATTTCCCACCTTAAAAAATTGCTAAGCTTAGAAATGATATTACATCTTTTTTTCAGTTTGAAGGAGAATCAATCTATGAAGCCTAAGAAAGATTTAAAGATCTCCTTAGGAAGTGTCCACACCATGCATTTCCATATTGGTTAATAATTCAAAATTTTTATAATGGATTGATTGGTTGGATCTCTGTTGGATCTCTTAGATAAATAATTGACGCTGTTGCTGGTGGAACATTAATGTCAAAACCATTCGATGAAGCATATTTATTAATTGAAGAGATGACTACTAATAACTTTTAATAGCCCTCAGAAAGGGTAAATTCAAAAAGAGTAGCTAGTATTCATGATTCTGATGCTTCATGATTCTGATGGATTCTGATGCAATATCTATATTAGATGCTCAAATAGCCGCTATATCGAAGAAGATAGATCAATATGGAATGAATTATTCTCAAACAAAGCCAGTGCTTGAGGAGAACTCATTTGGACAAATGATAGAATCTCAATCCTCTTATGAAACTTTAAATGCAATAAACAATCTAATAATCCTTATGTCAATTATTATATCCTGGTTGGAAGAATCATCCAAACTTTAGTTGGAGTAACAATAACTCAAATGTTGCAAATCCACAATGGGGAAACAATGTTATGAACCCAGTGGGAAGCTTCAATAATCAAGGAAATCAAGCTTATAAACCTTTTTACCCCCTAATATTTAATAATTTGTAATGCATGGAGAAAAATTTATCAATATAAGAATTGATATTGCAAACGGGAAGTCAATTACAGAGTCAAGGAACAGAGTCAAGGAGCTGCAATCGGAGCTGCAATCAGAAACATGAAAAGTCAATTGGGATGTATTGCTACTGCACTTAGCAATAGACCTTCAGGAACATTACCTAGTAATATTGAAGTGAATCCTAAAGATCAGAACAAGGAGCAAATTAAAGCATTCAAATGGGAAGTGGAAAAGAATAAGAAGAAAGAGTTCAATGACAAACTGAAATTGAAAAAGATGGGGTGGAAAATGAAAATTCTGGTGAAGATTTTTTTTTGAGTCAGAAAGCCCTATTAAACCAATGAAAATCACTATAGAAAGACCACCACCAACATTTCTTCAAATATTGAAGCAAAAGTATTGAGATAATCAAATTTTAAAATTTTTGGAAATTTTGAGGAAATTGATGATAAATATTCCATTTGTTGAAGCTTTGGAACAAATGCTAAGCTATGTGAAATTCATGAAGGATATACTTTATAAAAAAAGAAAGTTTGTAGATAATGAGAATGTTGCACTAAGTGAATCGTGTAGCACTATAATTCAAAAGAAGCTTCCTAAAAAACTTTAAGATACTGTATGTTTTACAATTCCTTATGTTATTGGCGAATGATTTTATGGAAAAGCTTTATGTGATTTATGAGCCAGTATTAATCTTATGTCGTTATGAATTTTCATAAGGTTGGGCTTAGGAGATATTTCACCTACAACTATAACTTTTCAGTTAGCTGATTGTTTGATTACCTATCCTAAAGGAGTTATGAGTTAAGGAGTTATATAAGATGTTTTAGTAAAGGTTGATAAATTTATCTTTCCTGTGGACTTTATTGTATTAGATATGGAGGAAGATAATGAAATTCCTATTATTTTAAAAAGACCATTCTTAGCCACTGGATGAGCTTTGATAGATATGCAAAAATGAGAACTAACTATGAGAGTTAGTGATCAAGAGGCTACATTTAAAATTGCAAAATCAAAGAAATACCCTGCAAAATAACAAGAGATTGAATGCTTCAGAATGGATATTAATGAGTATTTAAGCCATAAATATTTCAAAAAGACATATGAAAGCGAATTTGAAAAGGAAGATATGGAATATCAAGATGAGGATAAAATCCAAGATGAGTCTATGGAAGTGAGTACGGATGAATGAAATATGTTTAGGAAAATTTAAAATGTTAGATCCTGCAGAAAATGACAACAATTTGATTTCATCTAATAAGAACCCCTCTGAACTATAATTGAAAACACTTCCTACACATTTGAAGTATGCATTTTTATGAGATTCATCCACACTACCTCTCATAGTATCCTCAGAACTAACTGATGCGCAAGAACAATAATTGTTAGAAATTTTAAATTAATATAAGAAAGCCTTTAGATGGACATTAGCTGATATGAAAGGAATCGGTCATTCAATCTGTATGCATAGAAATTCATTGGAAGATCAACATAAACGAAGAACTGATCATCAAAGGACATTGAATCCTATGATGAAAGAAGTGGTTAAGAAAGAAATTATAAATGGTTAGATGCGGGAATAATACATCCTATTTCAGACAGTGCACGGGTGAGTCCAATTCACTGTGTTCCAAAGAAAGGAGGTGTAACAGTAGTGATAAATGAGCATAATGAATTAATAACAACAAGACAAGTCGCTGGATGGCAAATTTGCATAAATTATAGAGAATTAAATTCTGCCACCAGAAACGATCATTTTCCTTTCCCTTTTTAGACCAGATGTTGGATGGATTGGCTGGGCACAAATATTTTTATTTTCTCGATGGATATACAGGTTATCACCAAATAACTATTGCCCCTGAGGATCAAGAGAAAAAAAAAAATTTACTAGTCCTTATGGAACTTTTGCTTTTCGGTGAATGCATTTTGGATTATGTAATGCAACTGCAACATTTCAAAGATGTATGATGTCAATTTTCAGTGATTTGATTGAAAAAGGGATTGACGTCTTTGTGGATGATTTTTCTGTATTCAGAACTTCCTTTGAAATATGTCTAAATTAATTAGAGAAAGTTTTGGAACATTGTGAAAAGACTAATCTTGTTTTGAATTTGGAGAAATGTCAATTGATGGTTACAGGAGAATTATTCTTGGACATAAAATTTCAGAAAATGACATGAAAGTAGATCCTGCAAAAATTTAGGTTATATCAAACCTACCTCCACCTAATACTGTAGGAAGAATTAGGAGCTTTTTAGAACAAGTTGAAATCTGTAGGCGATATATAAAAGATTTTTCAAAACTAAGCCTTTATGCCAACTTTTAGAAAAAGATGCAACGTTTGACTTAAACTAAGATTATCTTAAAGCCTTTGAAACTTTAAAGGAAAAATTGATCACTGCTCCTATAATTGTTTCACTGGATCACTGGACTGGGAGAAAGCTTTTGAATTAATGTGTGATGTTAATGATTATGCAGTTGGAACTATTTTAGGGCAAAAATATGATAAGATTTTTAAGGTCATATATTATGCTAGTAAGACTCTTAATGATGCTCAGATTAACTATACAACTATTGAAAGAGTTATTAGCCAAGGTGTATGCTTTTGATAAGTTTATATCATATTTGACTGGAACTAAATGTGTTGTGCATACTAACCATTCTGCTATTAAGTACATGATACAAACAAAGGATGAAAAATAAAGATTAAATAAATGGATACTTTTGATGCAAGAGTTTAATTTTGTAGTTGTCAATAGGAAAGCGACTGATAATCAAATAATTAATCATCTATCGAGGTTAGCACAAGAAATAATACTTGATTTGGAGAGTGAGAGATAAAAGATACTTTTCCTGATAAATAACTTTATGTTGTAAAAGGATGGGAAATACTTTGGTATGTTGATATTGTGAATTATATTGTTAGTGGTATTTTACTATATGGACTGACAAAACAACAGGAAAAAAAATCATTTTTGATGCAAAATCTTATTTTTGGGATGATCCTCATTTGTATAAATAATGTACAAATTTAGTTTTAAGATGATGTGTGCATTATAAGGAAGTTCAGGAGATTATTCAAAAATATCATGATTTTGAATTTGGAAGACATTTTGGAAATGATAGAGCTACTCAAAAAATTATACAATTTTGATTTTATTGGCTATTTAGAGATGTTAATATTTATATATATAAACATGTGATCAATGTCAGAGAGTAGGTAATATTTCTAGAAGAAATGAAATGCCTCTAAATTTTAATTTGGAAATTAAAATTTTTGATGCATGGGGATTAGATTTTATGGGACCATTCAGCCTTCATTTGGAACTATATATATATATATATATACTATATATATATATATATATATATATATATATATATATA
>NW_018250266.1:0-2829 GCF_001263595.1 Phalaenopsis equestris | reverse complement strand
ACTAAACACTGAGATTAGCCAATGATTTTCTATGCACTGTATTAGGGTAGAGAATTAAAATTATTCCTATTTGGTACAATATTTATTGTGAACATTTATCTCATCTCATTTTACTATAGCCTCATTGTAGTGGGAAGGATGCTTTTTCACATAAGAATCTCCGTTACATAAACATAATTAATATATTAGTATTTACTATTTTAAATTTTGCATATTTAATTTGATAATAGTTTAGAAATTTAATTTTAATTACTCTCAACGATTGAAATTAGTGACAGTGATTTCGATTGATTTTTTTGTGAATTTCCTAGCAAATTTGTCATTTCCAAATTAAACCTTCCCCGTAGGATCGACATTTGTGGCTTAAATAAGAAGTCCATTTTTACTTGATAACGATATGTATACTTGTGTAGAATCTGAATATTAATTGATTATATTTAATTAAATTTTACACAATCTATTTCAACAAAAAAGTTGGATCAATTCCTCTAAATTTTAATTTGAAAATTGAAATTTTTGATGCATGAGGATTGAATTTTATGAGACCATTTAGACCTTCATTTGGAAATGTATATATATTGATTGCAGTGAATTATGTTTCAAAATGGATAGAAGCAATTGCTTTACCCAAATTGAAGCAATCACTTTACCTCGATGTGTGCTTGGAGTGTTTCAAGATTTTTAATTAAAAATATTTTTACAAGATATGAAATGTCGAGAGTAATCATTACTAATGGAGGATCTCATTTTAGAAATGCAACAGTTGTAAGATTAGTGAAAAAATATAACATAATACATAAAATTGCAACGTCTTATCATCCCCAAACTAGTTGTTTAACGAAAGTATCTAATCGTGAAATTAAGAGAATTTTGGAGAAGAGTATTAATCCTAACAAAATGGATTTGTCTATTAATTTAGATACTGCATTATGAGCATATAAGATAGCTTATAATACACTTATAAGAATGTCCCCATATAGATTAATTTTTTGGAAGACTTGTCACTTGCTAGTTGAATTGGAACATAAAGCTTATTGGGTGATAAAAGTTTAATTTCAATTTTAAACAAGCTGGTGAGAAAAGTTTATTGTAATTGAATGAGCTTGAGGAAATTATGAATGAATCATACAATAATGTGATGATTTATAAGGTAAAATGAAATAATGGTATGATTGGAAGATAGTAAAAATATAATTTGAACATGGAAAGGAAGTTTCATTATATAATACAATATTTAAATTATTTCCTGGAAAATTGAAGTTTCGGTGGAAAGGGCCATTCAGAGTTATAAAAGTCTATCCTGATGGAGTAGTAAATGTTGAAGACCCCAAAATAGAAGAATATTTAAGGTGAATTGACAGATATTGAAACTTTATTTTGATGGTCGAAGACCAAATGTTAAAGAGACTATCAGTTTGGATCACCAAAAATGAGTCTGGGAATATCGGGTTGATGGCATTAAACCAAGCACTTTGTGGGAGGCAACCCATATGTATCATTGTTTACTTTGATTTTCAAGTTTTTGTTTAAAATCTTATATGTATGTTTATGTTTCTCTCTTTATGTAATTTGTGTATTTGAGAAAAATGTTTAGAAACATCTTTGTTTGCCTAATGTTGTGAAAAGACTGAGAATTTACTTGATCGAAATAGAAACAGCCAAAATTTTGGAAATGACACATGATGCAAATTGGTGCATGATGCGCCAAATTTCAGAGAGCTGACACATGATGCTCTAGATCGGTGCATGATGCGCCGCGGTGACAAAAATGACTTAGACGTTTCAAATTGCAATTTTTGGCAATTTTTGGCAGGGACGCCTTCAAATAACTCCTAAAAACCGACTCCAAGACAAATTTTAGGTGGGAAAACGAGGGAAGAGTCACCACTTTTTAATCCTTATGGCTTCCCACTCTAGAAACCCTGCTAGATTTGGAATTTTCAACCAAAGAAAGTTCATCAGTTTCGACGTACAGAAATTGCTTGATCGAGTTATAGTGAAAAAAAGGCTTAGCAAAGAGAGGGGATTTGTGAATCAATAATTCAACATGTTGAATACTCGAGTCGAAGAAGTTATTGTGCATAGGCATTGAGAGTGCTTTGCTACACTACTGTCACTGTAGTCGTCCCTGTGGTGAACAAAATTTATGCAAATCTTCATAGGATCAACCAAAAAATGATCTACATGAGAGGCAGGTTTAAGCAGTTCACTCCTTCAAAAATCAATGAAATGTTTATGATCGATAACGTGTCTGCATACGGTGTCTGCCTGCCACTATGCAAATTTTACCCCTACAAGGGACAACATGGATGAACTCTATCGTTACCTTACGGATGAAGATGCTAATTGGTAAGCCCGAGATGATGTGAATGTGAGTTTTTCTTAATCATTGTTAAATCCTACTTAAAAGGAACAACATTTCTTCATTTCCTCAAAATTACTGCGTACTATGAAAATTAGTAAGGTCACTAAGGAGAGTACTATCCTGACTACTGTATTCAAACTGGAAAGCCTGTTGATATTGGAGCCATAATTGTAAAATTAGATTAGTTTTGGGTTTGATCTTGATCGTGAATGGATCTGCAAATGGATTGGGACATCCATCTACTATTTTCCAACTCTACAGTTAATTGCAAGTACCTTATGAAAGTTGGGAGAAAGTACTAATACCTTGGAAGCCGATGGATCTTAAAGTCTACTGCAGTTGCATTGGAATGGGAAATGAAAATGATATGAATGTACTAATGGATCAAGGATCCCAGAATTCATCACCTTGGTGCTTGAAGTATACTCTTCCATGTTGACCTCACTTTTGGTTGAGGTCTAGAA